>NC_061512.1:164576465-164592209 GCF_022539505.1 Lolium rigidum
AATATGAGCAGTAGTAACGACGCCGAGAAAATAGCTTGCTGGCGTGTAGTTGATGGTGGTAATATGGTAGCAGTAGTAACGCAATAAAACAGTAAACAAGCAGCGATAGCGATATTTAGGAACAAGGCCTAGGGAATAGACTTTCACTAGTGGACACTCTCAACTTTGATCACATAACAGAATAGATAGATGCATACTCTACACTCTTTTGTTGGATGATGAACACATTGCGTAGGATTACACGAACCCTCAATGCCGGAGTTAACAAGCTCCACAATTCAATGTTCATATTTAAATAACCTTAGAGTGCATGAAAGATCAACACGACTAAACCAAGTACTAACATAGCATGCACACTGTCACCTTCACACTAGGTAGGAGGAATAGATCACATCAATACCATCATAGCAATAGTTAACTTCACAATCTACAAGAGATCATGATCATAGCATACGCCAAGTACTAACACGGATGCACACACTGTCACCATTACACCGTGCAGGAGGAATAAACTACTTTAATAACATCACTAGAGTAGCACACAGATAAATTGTGATACAAAACACATTGCAATCATAAAGAGATATAAATAAGCACTTCACTACGCCATTCATAACGGTGAATAAGTATTCGTGTGAAATATAGCCTAAGAGACCCACACGGTGCACACACTGTCACCTTTACACACGTGGGACAAGGAGTCTCCGGAGATCACATAAGTAAAATTCACTTGACTAGCATAACGACATCTAGATTACAAGCATCATCATATGAATCTCAATCATGTAAGGCAGCTCATGAGATTATTGTATTGAAGTACATAGGAGAGAGATGAACCACATAGCTACCGGTACAGCCCCGAGCCTCGATGGAGAACTACTCCCTCCTCATGGGAGACAGCAGCGTTGATGGAGATGGCGGTGGTGTCGATGGAGGAGCCTTTCGGGGCACTTCCCGTCCGCGGCGTGCGGGAACGAGACTCCTGTCCCCAGATCTTGGCTTCGCGATGACGGCGGCTCTGGAAGGTTTCTCGTACCGTGGTTTTTTCCGTATCGAGGTTTTAGGTCTGGGACCTTTATATAGGCGAAGAGGCGGCGTCAGAAGGTCGAAGGGGCGACGACACCATAGGGCCGCGCGGCCAGGGGGTGGGCCGCGCCGGCCTATCATCTGGCCCCCCTGTGGGTCCACTCTGGCGACTCTCGAGTGTTCTGGATGCTTCCGGGCAAAATAGGAACCTGGGCGTTGATTTCGTCCAATTCCGAGAATATTTCGTTACTAGGATTTCTGAAACCAAAAACAGCAGAAAACAGGAACTGGCACTTCGGCATCTCGTCAATAGGTTAGTTCCGGAAAACGCATAAATATGACATATAATGTGCATAAAACATGTAGATATCATCAATAATGTGGCATGGAACATAAGAAATTATCGATACGTCGGAGACGTATCAGGCGGCAGCCAGGTGGTGCCTCGACGCAGAGGTTGCGTGGAGGTCGATGGATCTCGGGGATGCCTCGACACGGTGGTCGTGTGGTAGCTGCCCCAGATTCGTCGGCGACATGGCGGCTTTGGTGGGCCACTGCGTGTGGCATGTTGCCATCGCTGTCGCCTGCAGCCATGGTGGAGGTGTGCCATGGCGTTTGGACGGCGGCGCGGCGGCGCCGCTCTTCGGGTGGTCGGGGTGCTGTTCGGCGCCCCGTGGCGGGTGGCGAGTCGATATGAGGTGTTCGCTCTGCTGCTGCGCGTGAAGGCCGGAGCGGCGGCTCCGGCACGTGGAGGTCTCTGCTGCTCTGCCCTGGTCGTGCGGGCGGCAGGGCACGACTGCTTGGCGGCCGATGGGCTTGTCCTGGAGCACCGTGGCATTATGGCACAGTTTGGCTTCGTGTGGCGGTGGTGGCGAGCTGCGACGCGGGCACATCTTCTTCGCCTTCATGGATCGGCTTCAACGACTTGGGTTTAGGTGAACTCCGCGCGAAAGCACTGCATCCACTTCGGTTGGTGCCGGCGATGTCGGCGTCCTCGGACGTCGTTCCCCTCGATGGAGGCATTGTCGAGGAGCTCCTTCACCTCCCTCGTCGTGTGAAGTTTCAGACTCTCCGGGTGAAAACCTGAGCTTTGGCTTTCGCTAGAGCGGGCATCGGCGGCGTCTTCGTCGTCTCCCCCTTGGGGGCGATGTCTTGGAGGTCTGGTACTCCGCTAGGCAAGTTTTGGTTTGCTTTGCGTGGCAGCAGCTTTGCCGGCTAGACGGGTGCGCGGTCTCAGGACCGGCGTGGACATCGGAGCGGCGGCTCCGAATCTCTTGTGTCTTTGAGTGTCGTCCCTTCTTGCTTGGGCTGAAGTGTCGTCGGCTCGTAGCGTGCGCGGCCTCGGGGCCGGTGTGTTGTGTTTCGGTTGTTTTTCGGTTCTCGCCAGTGTGCGCGGTCTCGGGACCGGCGTGGACGTTGGAGCGGCGGCTCCGGGAGCTTTCTTTGAGTGATGCCTCTTGCTAGGGCGGGAGTGTTGTCGGCTCGTGTGGTGCGCGGCCTCGGGGCCGGTGTGTGGTGTTTGGATTGTACGGTTTTCGGTCAGTTTCCCTTATAAACTGACCAAATTTCTCTCTTCTTACTGAAAAGACAGTGCTCCTGCCGGTTGTTCCAAAAAAAAAATTTTGCGTGCCAAAGGATAAGGAGGGGATCGTTTGACTTCATTTGGTTACCTCTTGCAGTAGTTTACCATGCATGTTCATGTGGTTTGTACCTCTGGCTTGCCTCGTTTCCACGGTTAGGCCATGTGTCATGCTGCAATATCTAAGCAGGGGAAAAGGAGGTCGCGTCGATTCGCTAGCGTGTACGCGGGTGAAAACCGCAGCGCTCTCCTCCATCTTCTACTCTCCCGCCTCTCCGAGTCCCCTTTCGTCGGAGCGGTGCCGCAAGTGAAGCATGCGGGAGCAGCTCCGCCAGTGAGGGCGGGCAGACAACCAACAGCACAGCGGCCAGCCCTCCGCGAGCGCGTGGGAGCAGAGCCGCCGGTGGAGCGCGGTCTGCCGGACAACAACACAGCGGCCAGCCCAGTCGCCTCCTGCTCCAATCCCCTTCACCTCTCCACCTATTGTTCTTCTCCATGGTTGGAGCTAAGAAAGAGGGGGAGAGGAGGATGGCACCAGTAGTGCCATGGCTTTAGGACACGAAGCTCGATCTGGAGGAGCATGCAAGGAAGCTGCAGATCGTTGTGCAGATCGACATCCGTATCCCCCTCCATCTTCTTAATCTCTCCTCTGCCTCTCTGCGTGGAGGCAACGCCCTCTCTCGGTCTTCTTGATGTCCCAGTCGTCTCGAGTGAGCCAAGTACGGCTCCTTCCCGTCCCAAGATATTTTCACCCATGTGGCTTCACATCGTTCCATTATTATTGAGGATGAGTTTCCCTGGCATGAGCTAACTGCTAACTGCTGTTGAGCAGGTCCATTATGGCGGAGGGAGGAAGATGACATTAAGAACAAGCAAGTGCGTGTGTGTTAGCCCTATCTCAGGGCTCTCCACGATAGCCCCGTGGAGCGGTTGCGCTGGCGAAATTTTGGTACAGTCGTTGATGTACTGCCTGGCCAATAATTTGTACCGCACCTGTACTGCAGGAAAACAGGACACAATGTACTGCGAGCGAGGGAAAGAACGCGGCCGAACCTTTCCTATCTCTTGCTGGGCTCTCTACCTCTCAAACCCTATTTTCTCTCATCCCACTCTTCCCGGCGGCGGAGGCTACTGAGAGTAGCACGGAGCGGGCAGCCGACGACGCAGACACTGGGAGAAATGGAGGCGAGGAACGGCGAGATCTGAATGGCGGCGGGGAACGGCAAGCTCGTGAGTGGCGGCGGGGAACGGCGGGCGTGGTTGGCTTGGATCACGATGCAGGTACGTCTTATCGGCGAGCAGTGTGGCGGCGGCGGCAACAAAGGTACCAGCGATGGCTCGCCTCCGCCTGCGCAGTGTGGTTGCAGCAGCAGCGCAGTTCATGGTTTGTCAGCTGTCGTCGTCGCCGGCGCGGGACACAGGTGACTCCAATCTCACCCCCTGACCTTTATTCTTACCCAACCCATGTCTCCTATCTTTCTATCTCCCACCTTACCCTGATCTCCCCTTGACGCATCTTGTGGAGTACCACTATTTTTCAGCGACGCGATGCTTCAGAAGCAGAGGTTTGTGGCAGATTGAATCGATGGATCAGACTTCAGCGGCAGAGGTGGGTGCCAAATTGAACTACAATATCTCCTTGATGGGTGGCTGGTACGCATAATTTTCTTTCATGCTTTTGACTTCATATTTCTGAATGCTGGTGGCTACTAATCATGTCCTATGAAATTGCATGCTGTGTGATAAGCATAGTGGATCTAAAACTATTAACAATTTACATTTTTAATTATTTGAGAAAGTAATATTTTAGTTTGCCTGCAGGTGTTCCAAGGTGTTGTTTCTATGAAAGATGCAAGTTCTAGGCAAATACATTGCGAGATGCTTATAATAACCATTTTTCATTGGTCTCTCAGAGGTTAGTCATCTCCTCTATTCTCATATAAATTTAAACTGCATATCCTTATCGTAATCGTGGTGCTTTGTTCTTATTGCAGCTGTCTACCACTGCGTAACTTTGATTATGTATATAGTTATCTCATGGAGACATGGAAACAAACATCAGCTTTGTTGGCTCGTTAGTGAATTTCCTGAAGGGTTTATTGTTACAGATGATTCTCTATGGAAGCAAGCTTTTTCTACTTAAAGTTGAACAATTGTTTGACTGAGGACTTGTTGTTCCCATCTTATTCATAATGATTACAAACATCATATCAGCACATTGACATGCCATTTTTATTTCAGTTTCGACGATCCTTATTACATGGAGCAGGTAGATACTTTGACTCTATGTTACCTGAAATTGTCAAGAGAGATTGTAGAAAGGTGCATACATGTCTTTTTTTCTTTCAGTTTATGATGCGGCTACCCTAATTATCGCCCTTTTCCTACATTTGGAGTTCGGTTGGCCCTCATCCATTCATCCATTTATACCAGATAACCATTACC
Source organism: Lolium rigidum (assembly GCF_022539505.1). Taxonomy (NCBI): domain Eukaryota; kingdom Viridiplantae; phylum Streptophyta; class Magnoliopsida; order Poales; family Poaceae; genus Lolium; species Lolium rigidum. The sequence goes on from NC_061512.1 coordinate 164,581,516, forward strand.
ACATGTACTATTATTTATCAGAATCGGCTCGCATTAGCTAAAATATCAGGGTATGCTGCTATTATTAGATTAGCCCCTTCCTTTTAAAACACCGATTTGCAAATTGATTTTTTGTCTGGAGATCTATCTGTGTTGCCCTCCTTCAGATCTTGTAGATCAAAGCAATATGTTTTCACTTTCAGCACCACAATACAATTTTGGATATGATATTATACTGGTAAAGAAATAACAGGAGGCTCAATTCTTTAGCTATGATTCGTGTTGCGTCATACTGTTATTGCTCATTTATCTCCCTATGTAAGTGTCGCGGTCCTATAATTCTAGATGCTTGAACATGCACATTGTTTCTTGCAAATTTTCTTTTTGAAGTAATATATGTGTTGAGTGACCTTTGCTAGATGAGAAAGACTAGGTTATACGAACGGTTTTTAGATGGATTATTGTATTTTATTGCCACGGGCTGGTGGATGTAGATATAGGATAAGCAAGAAAGTGTTTGCTAGATAAAGTGTTTGGTAGATACAGGCTGGTGGATCATCAATTAATTATTTCATGGAAACCAGTAAAGTTCTGACAAGTTGTTATCCCACTTTGGCATGTGTTCTTTTGCTTCGCTGCATGCCTGCATCTGAATTGTTTGTGCACTACGCTAATATTTTCTGAGCTTATAACGTTCTTTGTTGGCCATACGAAACTTGGTTGAGGTCAGACAAGGATAAGAATTTAGTGTATGAATTATGCCTTTCAACCTATATGCAATTATCATTGTATAAAAGATACGATATTCCACATTCATTTCAAATTTCATCCTATTTTACTTTGTATCTCAATGCATTCTTATTTTGTCTCTAAGCCATGGACCATGCCCCTTTCATCGTGCCAAGGTTTGCCATCCCGTTGGTTACACTTGTTCTGTTTAGATACTCATCGGATTTTTTGTTTTTGTAGAAATAGAGAGAGCCATATTTTTTTAGTTCACACTCACGACTGTTTGCTTTGATTGCAGGGTCATCATTCAACTCCACCGCAGCATCAACACCTTGCTTTTGCATGCAATTTTCACACAACTGATTTGAGCTGAAGTGATTGCGTCATCTTCTTTGTGCAATTAAAGTGACATCATTTCTCCTGTGGAGAGAAGCTTTCAATTTGAGTGCTTTTACTCTTCTCCTTGAGTCCATGTCATTGACATAGTTGGTTTATCACACCAGTTGGTATGTGCACTCCATTCTCCTCCATATTCCATTACTTGGTTTGATATCTTAATATGTGATGTGGTTGAGAATGTGAGACGGTCAGGCAATGAGAGATCATGGGTTATTGCCGTTGTTTGCCAATGTTCTTATCTCGATTTGAGACAGCGAGAAACCATCGATTGTTTAGATGCATCCCTTTACTGTGTTCATTTAGATTAGATTACCCTTTATTCCCTATTGTTATGCTCTAGCAATATCGTTGATGGGAATGACAGCCCCTACATACCCGAGTGCGCTTTCTATCTCTACCATTGGGTACCAATTATTGATTCTTAATCTGAGATAATGTATCATTTAGTATTTGTTTTATCCCCTTCAAGATGTATCTTTGTCCATGCACATATTTGCTGCTATGGTGAACTTTCCAATGTGTTTTGTATGATACTATAACCTAATCTCTTTTAGTATTATCTGTTTTCGATCTATGGTTTTCCTTTTGTTATATTGTTTAATAAAGTTCTAAAGATATTTTGATATGAACAATAAAACCAGTTCTTAGTTATAAATCTGTCAATAGTAATGCCTGAAAATTAGAGTTGCTTGCATTGACACACATTTGTGCATTTGTAGTTATTGCTATGATATGCCACATCCTTTCTTTAATTATCTTATGTTTTATTAATGAAAAGAAAGGAACATGTATTGACCATCTTGTACAAGTATTGCTTCACACGGGATAGTAAAATGAAATAGTAAAGTAATAGCATTGCCACTTTGTTACTTGCTTCGCCACATTTGCTGAAACATATTAAATAAGACACTCGCAATTTACGAGGCTTGTGACGCATTCCCTGACTATGAAATTAAAAAATCATCCTAAGAGCACTGGAGGAACATCAGCGAGAATGAAGACTAGGCCAGGGATTAAGTGGGCCCTAAAAAACGCAATATCAACAGGAAACGGATGGACCACTTCAGCAATACGGGCCACATGTTGTGCAAATTTCACGAGAAGGCTGGGCCATGACCGATAGTCCCGCTGATGGTCAAGGAGGTGCTTAGTGGTCCTTATCCTGTTATTTTTCCTGAGATCACATTTCCATGTGCTCCTTTATTGCTTTACTATGTGTCTCTTGCTATCGACAGTAGGCTGGTCACCTGGAGAAGGGGAAGTAATTGCATGTGTTTGGTGATTTTTGGATCTACATGAAAGTTGCACCGCGGATCATCTATTGCATATTCCTTTGCTTCATATTATTTCTCTCTCGTCCTGTCATATTTTTTTATTTGACCTTTCATAGGTTACATGTTCATTTTGGAGCGGTATCGATGTTAGTGCACACTTGTTCGTGACATTATTGTTTTACCTTTGTTTGTCAATTATGTCACTCCCTGAAGCTAATAGTGATATGCATAATATATGGTCAGTACATTGCCTTCCTTATTTTACACGTTTGCAAATTTTGTTATGTAATTAGCCGCATGAACCACGCCAACCTATGATTCTGTATTTAGGCCAGGTCAAACCAATGGTATCTTTATGGTATTGGATTTTGTGTAAGACATATCTGTGCTATCCTACATGTCAGTTTAATTTGTATATCTTCATGTGCTCTCTACATCTACAGAAAGTATCACGGATGTTTTTAGGTGTAAATTGCTCATGGATGAAAATACACCATCTCTTTAATTGGGTAGTTATTGAGCCGCAAAGGACCAGCGAGGAGGCGCCCCAAGGGGCGCCCCCACTACTAGTGCCTATCAAGCTAGCCAAGGTCTGACGCAAGGAACGCAGAGCGACTGTTTCGAACCGCATAGTATCCACGTCCGTCACTCCGTGTTTGTGTCTACGCAAACGGTGCACGGTTGTGCCGTGCGTTCACACATTAGCTGTATACGGACCCATTGGGCAATGGCATATATATGGAAAAAAGTTTTCCATTGCTATTGATTGACCAAAAGAAAAATCTTTAGGAAGCTGGTTAGTCGAGTTAACCTAAAACTACGACGGTCGTACCTAATCGTCGTCGCGCGAAAGGCCGAGGTTACTCGAAGTCGCGGCCTACTACTGGCCATCGGCATGACCCGATGAGTCGGCGCCGTCGTTGGAGCGCAAGCGGGCAAGCTCCGCCTTGCGCCGCCGCTAGCGTTCGATAACCTCGGCCAGAGCTGAGTCCCATTGGACTCTCAGCGCCGCCACCATTGCATCCCCCACCGCGACCTCCGCCAACGTTTCGCGCGCCAAGCGCGCCAGCTCCTCTGGCGCCGCCACGCGCGCCTGTTCCTCCGCTGCCTCCGTGCGCGCCACCTCCTCCTTCGCGGCCGCCACCGGGTCGGCGTGGTAGCGGGCCCTATCCCTCACCGCTGCCACCACCGCCTCGTCCCTCACCACGATGGCCTCATCCAGCTCACGGTTCTCGCGGTCGATCCGCGTGTGGTCCTGTCCCATCCACGCGAGCACCACCAGGTCCGAGCGCACGTACGCCCGCCTCATGGCTAGCGCATCGCCGTGAGTTTGCGCCTCCGCCGCCAGAGCCTGATGACGACCGATGTCCTTAGGGAGGCTCTTGAACGACACGAGCATCGCCCGCTGTTCGTCGCTCACTGATGTCTACGCACGCTTCTATTTCTGTAGACAGTGTTGGGCCTCCAAGAGCAGAGGTTTGTAGAACAGCAGCAAGTTTCCCTTAGGTGAATCACCCAAGGTTTATCGAACTCGGGGAGGTAGAGGTCAAAGATATCCCTCTCAAGCAACCCTGCAATTACGATACAAGAAGTCTCTTGTGTCCCCAACACACCTAATACACTTGTCAAATGTATAGGTGCACTAGTTCGGCGAAGAGATAGTAAGATGCAAGTGATATGGATGAATATGAGTGGTAATAGCAATCTGAAATAAAGATGGCATCAAGTAAACATGCAACAGAACAGTAAGATGCAAGTAAACATGTAGTTTTTAAGGCTATTTTTCCATGAGTTATATATTGCAAAGACAAGGAATGAAATTTTAATGGTAGCACTCAAGTAATTTACTTTGGAATGGCAGAGAAATACCACATAGTAGGTAGGTATGATGGACACAAATGGCATAGTTTTTGGCTCAAGGATTTGGATGCACGAGAAGAATTCCCTCTCAGTACAAAGCTTTGGCTAGCAAGGTTGTTTGAAGCAAACACAAGTATGAACCGGTACAACAAAACTTACATAAGAACATATCGCAAGCATTATAAGACTCTACACTGTCTCCTTGTTGTTCAAACACTTCACCAGAAAATATCTAGACTTTAGAGAGACCAATCATGCAAACCAAATTTCAACAAGCTCTATGGTAGTTCTTCATTAATAGGTGCAAAGTACATGATGCAAGAGCTTAAACATGATCTATTGAGCAAAACAATTGCCAAGTATCAAATTATTCAAGATAATATACCAATTACCACATGAAGCATTTTCTGTTTCCAACCAAATAGCAATAAATGCAGCAGCTTTTAACTTTAGCCATGAACATTAAAAATAAAGCGAAGAACAAAAGTGTTCAAATGAAAAAGCGGAGCGTGTCTTCTCTCCCAAACAAGCATGAATTTATTCAGAGAATGAAAATAACAAAACGAAAATAAAAGCACACAGACGCTCCAAGTAAAGTACATAAGACATGACAGAATAAAAATATAGTTTCACTAGAGGTGACCTGATAAGTTGTCGATGAAGAAGGGGATGCCTTGGGCATCCCTAAGCTTAGATGCTTGAGTCTTCTTGAAATATGCAGGGATGAACCACGGGGCATCCCCAAGCTTAGACCTTTCACTCTTCTTGATCATATTGTATCAACCTCCTCTCTTGACCCTTGAAAACTTCCTCCACACCAAACTCAAAACAAACTCATTAGAGGGTTAGTGTATAATCAAAAATTCACATATTCAGATGTGACACAATTATTCTTAACACTTCTGGACATTGCACAAAGCTACTGGAAGTTAATGGAACAAAGAAATCCATTCTACATAGCAAAAGAGGCAATGCGAAATAAAAGGCAGAATCTGTCAAAACAGAACAGTCCGTAAAGACGAATTTTTCGAGGGCACTTAACTTGCTCAGATGAAAAAGCTCAAATTGAATGAAAGTTGCGTACATATCTGAGGATCACACACGAAAATTGGCAGATTTTTCTGAGTTACCTACAGAGAGGACTACTCAAATTCGTGACAGCAAGAAATCTATTTCTGCGCAGCAATCCAAATCTAGTATCAACCTTACTATCAAAGACATTACTTGGCACAACAATGCAATAAAATAAAGATAAGGAGAGGTTGCTACAGTAGTAACAACTTCCAAGACACAATAAAACAGTAGAAAAATAAAACATGGGTTATCTCCCAAGAAGTGTTTTCTTTATAGCCATTAAGATGGGCTCAGTAATTTTAATGATGCACTCGCAAGAAATAAGAGTTGAAGCAAAAGAGAGCATCAAAAGCAAATAAGAAACACTTTTAAGTCTAACCTACTTCCTATGAAAAGAAATCTTGTAAATAAACAAGTCATGTAAGCACAAAGCAACAAGCATAGAAAGGCAACACAAGCACAATTTCAAGATTCTCAACATATAGAGATGTGTTTTAGTACCATGAAAATTTCTACAACCATATTTTCCTCTCTCATAATAATTTCCAGTAGCATCATGAACAAACTCAACAATATAACTATCACATAAAGCATTCTTATCATGAGTCTCATGCATAAAATAATTACTACTCCCAACATAAGCATAGTCATTCTTATTAATTGTAGTGGCAGCAAATTCAACAAAGTAGCTATCATTATTATTCTCATCAACAAATATAGGAGGCATAGTATAATCATAATAAAATTTATCCTCCATAGTAGGTGGCACCAAAATACCACTATCATTATAATCATCATAAATGGGAGGCAAAGTATCATCAAAGAAAATTTTCTCCTCAAAACTTGGGGGACTAAAAAGATCACAACCAGCTTCCCCAAGCTTAAATTCTTCCATAGCATTAGCAATAATAGTATTCAAAGAGTTCATGCTAATAACATTGCTACAACTATTTTGCAAAAAAAGTTTCATGGGTTTTTTAATTCTCTCTTCAAACACATCATGTCCTAATTCAATATAAAGTTCATAAAGATCTCTAATTTTTTTGTTGTTTTCCATTAAGTCTAACTAGTGAAATAAAAACAAGAAACAAAAAGATGCAATTGCAGGATCTAAAGAAAATAGCTTCGAGTACTCACACACCGGCAACAGTGCTAGGAAATAGCTTAGTCGTCGGAGGATGTGAATACCTTTTACCTTACCTCCCCGGCAGCGGCGCCAGAAAATAGCTTGATGTCTACGCACACTTCTATTCCTGTAGACAGTGTTGGGCCTCCAAGAGCAGAGGTTTGTAAAACAGCAGCAAGTTTCCCTTAAGTGGATCACCCAAGGTTTATCGAACTCAGGGAGGTAGAGGTCAAAGATATCCCTCTCAAGCAACCCTGCAATTACGATACAAGAAGTCTCTTGTGTCCCCAACACACCTAATACACTTGTCCGATGTATAGGTGCACTAGTTCATCGAAGAGATAGTGAAATACAAGTAATATGGATGATTGTAAGTAGTAATTGCAATCTGAAATAAAGATGGCAGCAAGCAAACATGTAACAGAACTTGTTGAAAACGGTGTTTCAATGCTTAGAAACAAGGCCTAGGGATCATACTTTCACTAGTGGACACTCTCAACAATGATCACATAAATAAATAAGTTCTCTTCTCTTATGCTACTTTCAAAGACTCTATTGTTGGATAACAAACACCATTCATTGTGTAGGGCTACGAGAGCACCCTCAAGCCGGAGTAAACAAGCTCCACAACGTCATAAAGGAATCACACACGATGCAAACAACATCACTTGTCACACCATGGAGAGTAATTCCGGAGTTCATATTAAAGTAACTCTAGAGTGCATAGTAATAGTTAACTTCATAATCTACAAGAGATCACAATCATAACCTACGCCAAGTACTACATGATGCACACACTCGTCCACATTACATCATGAAGGAGGAATAGACTACTTTAATAACATCACTAGAGTAGCACATAGATTAATAGTGATACAAAGCTCATGATCACATAAAGATCACATGGGAGAGAGAGATGAACCACATAGCTACCGGTACAGCCCTTAGCCTCGGGGGAGAACTACTCCCTCCTCATCATAGGAGACAACAGCGGCGATGAAGATGGCGGTGGTTGATGACGCGTAAAGCACACGCCCGTTGGGAACCCCAAGTGGAAGTGTGATGCGTACAGCAGCAAGTTTCCCTCAGTAAGAAACCAAGGTTTAATCGAACCAGTAGGAGTCAAGAAGCACGTTGAAGGTTGATGGCGGCGGGATGTAGTGCGGCGCAACACCGAAGATTCCGGCGCCAACGTGGAACCTGCACAACACAACCAAAGTACTTTGCCCCAACGAAACAGTGAGGTTGATGTATAGTGTGGATGATGATTGTTTGCAAAGAACAGTAAAGAACAATAGCAGCAGATTTGTATTTCAGATGTAAAGAATAGGACCGGGGTCCACAGTTCACTAGAGGTGTCTCTCCCATAAGATAAATAGCATGTTGGGTGAACAAATTACAGTCGGGCAATTGACAAATAAAGAGAGAATGACAATGCACGTACATGATATGATAAGTATTGTGAGATTTAATTGGGCATTACGACAAAGTACATAGACCGCTATCCAGCATGCATCTATGCCTAACCTTCAGGTTATCATCCGAACCCCTTCCAGTATTAAGTTGCAAACAACAGACAATTGCATTAAGTATGGTGCGTAATGTAATCAATAACTACATCCTCGGACATAGCATCAATGTTTTATCCCTAGTGGCAACAGACATCCACAACCTTAGAACTTTACATCCATCGTCCCAGATTTAATGGAGGCATGAACCCACTATATCGAGCATAAATACTCCCTCTTGGAGTTAAGAGTAAAAACTTGGCCAGAGCCTCTACTAATAACGGAGAGCATGCAAGATCATAAACAACACATAGTTAATAGATTGATAATCAACATAACGTAATATTCTCTATCCATCGGATCCCGACAAACACAACATATAGAATTACAGATAGATGATCTTGATCATGTTAGGCAGCTCACAAGATCCGACAATGAAGCACATGAGGAGAAGACGACCATCTAGCTACTGCTATGGACCCATAGTCCGGGGGTGAACTACTCACTCATCACTCCGGAGGCGACCATGGCGGTGAAGAGTCCTCCGGGAGATGAATCCCCTCTCCCGACGAGGGTGCCGGAGGCGATCTCCAGAATCCCCCGAGATGGGATTGGCGGCGACGGCGTCTCAGTAAGGTTTTCCGTATCGTGGCTCTCGGTCTTCTGGAAGCTTCGTGCAAAAATAGGACCCTGGGCGTTGATTTCGTCCAATTCCGAGAATATTTCCTTTGTAGGGTTTTTAAAACCAAAAACGAGAAAACGACAAGCTGGCTCTTCGGCATCTCGTTAATAGGTTAGTGCCGGAAAATGCATAAATACGACATATAATGTGTATAAAACATGTAGATATCATCAATAATGTGGCATGGAACATAAGAAATTATCGATACGTCGGAGACGTATCGGCATCCCTAGCTTAGTTCTGCTCGTCCCGAGCGAGTAAACGATAACAAAGATAATTTGCGGAGTGACATGCCATCATAACCTTGATCATACTATTGTAAGCATATGTAATGAATGCAGCGATTAAAACAATGGTAGTGACATGAGTAAACAATCTGAATCATAAAGCAAAGACTTTTCATGAATAGTACTTCAAGACAAGCATCAATAAGTCTTGCATAAGAGTTAACTCATAAAGCAATAAATCAAAGTAAAGGTACTGAAGCAACACAAAGGAAGATTAAGTTTCAGCGGTTGCTTTCAACTTGTAACATGTATATCTCATGGATAATTGTCAACATAGAGTAGTATAACAAGTGCAATATGCAAGTATGTAGCAATCAATGCACAGTTCACACAAGTGTTTGCTTCTTAAGGTGGAGAGAGATAGGTGAACTGACTCAACATAAAAGTAAAAGAAAGGCCCTTCGCAGAGGGAAGCATTGATTGCTATATTTGTGCTAGAGCTTTGGTTTTGAAAACAAGAAACAATTTTGTCAACGGTAGTAATAAAGCATATGTATCATGTAAATTATATCTTACAAGTTGCAAGCCTCATGCATAGTATACTAATAGTGCTTGCACCTTGTCCTAATTAGTTTGGACTACCGGGATCATCGCAATACACATGTTTTAACCAAGTGTCACAAAGGGGTACCTCTATGCCGCCTGTACAAAGGTCTAAGGAGAAAGCTCGCATTTGGATTTCTCGCTTTTGATTATTCTCAACTTAGACATCCATACCGGGACAACATAGACAACAGATAATGGACTCCTCTTTAATGCATAAGCATGTAGCAACAATTAGTGTTCTCATATGAGATTGAGGATATATGTCCAAAACTGAAACTTCCACCATGATCCATAGCTTTAGTTAGCGGCCCAATGTTCTTCGCTAACAATATGCATGCTCTAACCATTAAAGTGGCAGATCTCCCTTACTTCAGACAAGACGAACATGCATAGAAACTCACATGATATTCAACAAAGAGTAGTTGATGGCGTCCCCAGGAACATGGTTATCGCACAACAAGCAACTTAATAAGAGATAAAGTGCATAAGTACATATTCAATACCACAATAGTTTTTAAGCTATTTGTCCCATGAGCTATATATTGCAAAGGCGAAGGATGGAAATTTAAAGGTAGCACTCAAGCAATTTACTTTGGAATGGCGGAGAAATACCATGTAGTAGGTAGGTATGGTGGACACAAATGGCATAGTGGTTGGCTCAAGGATTTTGGATGCATGAGAAGTATTCCCTCTCGATACAAGGTTTAGGCTAGCAAGGTTATTTGAAACAAACACAAGGATGAACCGGTGCAGCAAAACTCACATAAAAGACATATTGTAAACATTATAAGACTCTACACCATCTTCCTTGTTGTTCAAAACTCAATACTAGAAATTATCTAGACTTTAGAGAGACCAAATATGCAAACCAAATTTAGCAAGCTCTAGGTGTTTCTTCATTAATGGGTGCAAAGTATATGATGAAAGAGCTTAAACATGAGCACAACAATTGCCAAGTATCAAATTATTCAATAAATTTTAGAATTACTACATGTAGCATTTCCCAATTCCAACCATATAACAATTTAACGAAGAAGATTCAACCTTCGCCATGAATACTATGAGTAAAGCCTAAGGACATATTTGTCCATATGCAACAGCAGAGCGTGTGTAAAAACCCAGAACATAGGAACAACGAAGGGTAGATTTAGAAATGGGATGTGCATTTCATCGCAAAACGGGGGAAATTTTCGCGCCTTATTGCAACTAAACCTAAGAGGGATCGAGGTT
>NC_061512.1:164592309-164676281 GCF_022539505.1 Lolium rigidum
TTTATTACTCATCAAAAAAATATGTACAAGAGTCTAAAGAATATGTACAACAACTACCTACCTACTAATTACAACAAGTTGTCAATCCATGATGACAAAAGACCTACAGAGCTCTCCTTTACCCTATGCTTAAGAAGGGTAACATACTGTAATGAAGCCAGATTTCCAATTCTGAATGATGGCTGCATGCCTCTAAAGATCTTATTATTCCTTTGTTTCCAAATGTTCCAGCATGCCAGAATTATAATTTACGTAAAACAGGGGGCCTTTGAATCTTCTCTTAGTCTCTTTTAACATCTCTGGCCCGAGAACCATATACCCAATTAACTTGTAGATATATCCAAATTCTCACACTGAACATACACTCAAAAAATAAGTGTGACCAATCCTCCAATGCATGGGTGCTGCATAATACACAGTTGTGATCGGATGTGACATTCCGATGTCTTCTTCTAAGCATATCCTTTGTATTGATACGATCATGCACAATTAGCCAAGCAAAGAACTTGTGCTTTGATGTACACTTACTCTTCCAGATCCATTGAGATGGAAAATGAGAGGGAATATGTTGGTAGGTTAATCTGTAGACTTGACTAGGAACAAAATCTCCATTTTTGTTACATGAAATGAGCCATTGATCTTGATTCTCCGATGTGACAACACCTCTCAAAATGCTCTGCAATATTCTGAACTCGTCTGAAGCTTCATTTGATAGAGGGAGATGAAAAGCTTGTGCAGGATCAGAGATCTGTAATGCCTCATTTACCGAGATAAGTTTATCCTTGACAAATGAAAAAAGTCTTGGGAACCTTTCATCAAAGAACATATTTTTCCAATTATCCGTCCAAAAGAGAATTGTCTCTCCATTCCCCAAATTGCAATGTGCCATTTTCCTATAAATATCACTTAACTTCATAATATTCCTCCACCAAAAGGAACCACAGATAGTAACTGCATGTGGGACTTCCTTATAATAATAAGAGTTTCGAATTAACTTGACCCAAGGGAGATCCACATTGTTGTAGAATTTATGCAATTGCTTCAGCATAAGACATTTATTCTGAATTTTCAGATTAATGATACCCAAGCCACCCTTGTTTTTTGGTTTACAAATCATCTCCCAAGAAGCCAGAGAGTGTGCCTTATCATCATCTTTTTTCTTTCTCCACAGACAATTCCTTCTAGCTCTATCAATTATCTCAATTGCTCCATCTGGTATATCCAGTGTACTAAGATAATGTATGGGCATTGATGACAATACAGAATTGACCAGGATTAACCTGTCACCATATGATAAGAAAGAGGATGAAGCAGTGAGCCTTCTTTCAATTCTATCAGTTAGAGGAGATAAATCTCTTATTGTTGGCTTAGTAGTGCCCATAGGAATGCCAAGATATGGAAAGGGCATTGATGCAATAGAACATTGTATTTGTGTTGACAAAGCCTCAGCTTCAGCTTGAGATATGTTGATAGGAATAAGTGATGATTTGTGGTAATTAACTTTGAGTCCGATAAAAGCGAGAATATTCCTCCAATATTTCTTTCAATACTTGTAAGCGATTTGCCTCAGTGGCAACATTATAATGGTATCATCTGCATATTGTACAATAGGGTAATCATTACTTGCCTCTATTGGGAATTGGAGCCTTCAATCTTCCTTCTCCGAAAGCATAATTCACATAGCTTTGCAACAGGTCACCACCAAGAACATACAACAAAGGAGAGAGAGGATCACCCTGCTGACCCCTCTTCTACACAAGAAAGGTTTCCCGAGAACACCATTTAAAAGGATAGCAGAAGAACCGGAAGTCGAGAATTTCTTTAACCCACTGAATGAAAGTTGCATCAAAACCTTTAACTTCCATTATCTTGATGATAGCCTTATGCTCAATTGTATCAAAAGCCTTTTCAAAGTCTAATTTAAGTAGAATCACTTTTCTCTTGGATTTATGACATTGATGCAAATATTCAAAAGTCCAAGCTAGACAGTCCTGAATGGTTCTCCCTCTTATAAATCCATATTGATTTTCATGAATGCAACTTTTGATTTGTAACTGTAACCTGTTGGCAGCCAACTTTGTCAAAAATTTGAGACATGTATTCGTTAAAGAAATTGGCCTAAAATCATTCACTTGTCTGCGGGGACAAATTCTTTGGAATCAAGGTTATGTATGAACTATTAATACTCTCCAGGGGGGCTTGTCCTTTGTGAAAATCCCTACACAGATTAATGAAGTCATCCTTGATTATATTCCAGCATTTCTTGACAAACATTCCATTAAACCCATCGAGGCCCGGGAGCTCTATCGGTTTTCAAATGCTTCAAGACTCCCTCAATTTCCTCTGTGGTAAATTCCTTAGACAGAATATCCAAACCTTCCACTTTGGTGTAATCGGATGTGATATATTGGTTTGTGTTGCATTATCATTTGTAACTCCCATTCTATTTCTATAACAAGCCCACAATGCATTAGCTTTACGGTTATGTTCCACCAAAGGATTTCCTTGCTCATCCTTTATTACTGATATAACATTATGCCTATATCTTTCAGTGGCCTTTGCATGGAAAAATTTGGTGTTTTCTCCTCCTAATTTAATCCATCTGACTGTACACCTATTCTTCCAATAGTTTGATTGTATATTCAAAAGTTTCTTCAGATGTGTCTTGACAATATTCCTAAAATTAAATTCAGCTCTATTCAAATCTCTGGAATCTTCCAAATTATCAAAGAATAGGATAACTTTATTGCATTGTTCAATAAGTATCTTCAAATGTGATAGACCTTTCCCCCATTTCTTCAAATCATATCTAAGATTCTTGAATTTTGCAGTTAGTACTGAAGACACACTCTTCTTATTCTTCGGCATATTCCAAGCATTTGCAACCACCTCCATAAATCCTGGCTGCTCTAACCAAATATTCTCAAATCGAAAGATCTTTGCCTTTGGTATAGAAGTAGAGATAGATACCACACAGGGAGTATGATCAGAGGTGGATTTTGCAAGTGGAAAAACCATTGTATTAGGAAATCTCAATGTCCACTCACAAGATGTAAAAAACCAATCTATTTGCTCCAAGAGTGGAGTAGCTTGCATATTGGACCAAGTGAATCTTCTCCCCTTTAGAGGCAGTTCCAATAAACCCAAATGACTTATAATATTATTAAAGAGAAAAATGTACGCCATATCAGCTCCGAGGTTTATTCCTATTATCCACTGATCTCATGAAATTAAAGTCTCCAAGAAGTAACCAATTATCATGCACGGGAATATCCAAATCAAATAACCATTGGACAAATTCATCCCTCATAACCCCTCTACAAGGTCCATAAACGGTAATCATAGTCCAAGTTTCAGCGAGTGTGAGCGAGAAGCAAATTGCATTCTAATAGCCGAATGAGTTGTTTCTATTAAAGTGCCCATAAAAACCTTCTTGTTCCAAAGCACAATAATACCTCCGGAAGCACCAATGGAAGGCACAAACACAAAACGATCAAAACGTTTAGGGCAAAAAGTCACTGATAAATGAGTGTTCAAAATTTTCACATTTGGTTTCTTGCAAGCATATAATGGCACAATTGCTCTCATCAATCTTGTTGTATACAGACTAGTCTCTTGTCTTTGTCATTTAAGCCTCTAACATTCCAACAAAGCACATTCCAATCAACCTTCAAATTTGATGAACTATTCATTGAAAACCAAGCTGATAACGAGCCAAAGTGATCCATACATAGCGAGGTCACGAAAGAGATTTCATTACCACATGAGTACTTAGAATGTCATTACGAGATAGTGATTAAAATAACAAGGTGTGCATTCTCAAAAGCCTCCTCATGGAGCTGACGAGAAAAGCTACACTGATTGCATTACAAATTCTTTCAATCATCATTACTGCTTGATGTGGTGCCCTTGGAATCATCAGAATTAGCCATAAGCCTCTCCTCTGTCAATTCTTCTTCTGATATCTGCAACTGTCTACCAATGTGTTGCAGAGTTGATACTGGTATGAAAGGAACCACCTCTTCCTCTGCTTCATCAGGCTTGGATGCTTGTGCCTTCTTCCTTGTTGTGCTTTTATCCTTTATGAATTCAAACTTGTACCCACCAGTCTTAGCCATGTGCCTTGTACACCTCCTAACTGAATTCTCAGTCCAGTCTGAACTGTCCACTGGATCAGTGAACAAAGAGACACCAGTAGAAGATCTCTTATCTTTATTCCTCCAAGTATGCTTCTGAATACTCATCTGAGCTTTAAGAGCACTCCTTGTGACCCTAGAGCTTGGTGGGATGACTTTCTTGCCTTTCCTGGTTACCCCTTTCCTAACAAGAGGTTCTGTATCAGCAGGAGCCATGAAGCAATTATTCAGCAGCCTGAAGTTGTCATTAGAACACTTAAGCCAAGCAAGCTTATTGATTGTTACTGCAGCAGGAATTGTGTGCATAAACATGCTAGGAATTAGATCCTTAGAGATTTTATCCAATAATATTCCCTTTGGCAAGATAGGGCCAACAACCAGCCCATCCATGCAATTTTTATAGCTGGGAAATTGTCTGTCCAAAAAGGAGATAAGGTCTTTGTCCAAAACAGAAAATTGAAGCTCAATTGTGTTGACAATCATCTGTTGAGGCCCCTGCATCATATTAACTGATCCCTCTGAACTTGATGAGTCAATAACAGTGACTCATTGAAGCTGCTGAATTTCATGCTCCACCTGCTTGCTCTAGAACATTGTCGAGTTGCTTGCACTTCCCCCTGCACTTCCAACATCGATCTTGATCATTGCCTAGGTCCTGATCCAAAAGAATCCGTGGATCTTTGAAAGCCACTGCTCTGGAGGTTGCACTTGTTCAGGGAATATTCATAGGCATAGGGTCATTCCAACCAATTTCGGGATATTGTGGGAGCACAAAGTTGTTCAAGTTTGGCAAGAGCTGTCCGAGGCAATGGATGGGGGTTACCATTGACGAGGCATCGATCCTCATCATTGGGCGAGCATCGGCAAAATCAGCGGTTAAAATATAGCAAACGGCGAGTCCATGATTCCTTGATCCCACCAACGGAGGCAAATTTGGTGAACACTACATCCACGGGGACGGTTGCTTGAGAAGAAAGCTACATAACAAATCGTCCTCTCAAGCAGAGCATCATCTTGATGCCAATGCAGTAACTTCCCAAAAGAAGCTGATGGCATTAGCTAAGTCATAATCCGTCCTAAAATCCAAAGGGATGCTAAGGAACATAAGCCAACCACGACGAAATCCACTGAACAGCTCTATGGTTATCCCTATCATCATGGTTCAAGAATCGGACGAAAACCCCTTGCTTGTATCCGATAAGGTACATGATTCACCGGAGCATTTGTAGCGGCGGGGCTTCGCGATCGATAAAAAGCTAGCCCCAATAAGCAAGGTTGGACTTCCTCCACGGTGCGTTGCGAGATGATCTTCGATGAAATTCCGTACACTGTTGCCTCCAATGCGGGATCAAAGGAGGCTGGCGGCGGAGGTAAAAGCTCAGCGACGCAGATGTTGTCATGGCGCCGAGGTGGATCGACCGAAGGACTGTAGAAAGTCCTGGGTAGACGGGTGGGGCCGCCATCGATGATTTGATGTCCATGCGGCAGCCAAGGCGTAGGATCAACCTCGTAGTTGGCCATGGTCGGAGCACTCGACGGCGGTGGCAGCGGAGAAGACGATGGCGGACAAACAGGGGAAGAGGACTCGACAGGAGGTACTTGTGTACATTTAGCAATAAGAATAGAATCTGAACCGGCCCTCCTCCCTTGGGTAACCGACTCCAGGTGGGAATCATTGTCTGAACCGACCAGGGGTTCATTAATTACACTGTTACCTTCCCGAGGCACCCATTTAAAAGACTTACTGTGCTTCCACTCAAAACAGGCTTTCCGAAAATGACCATATCTGAAACAAAAACGACATCTGACTTTCCTTGTGCACTCCTTGGCATTATGTCCCATAGATAAACACCTCGAGCACTCCCAAACTTCATATGCCATATCATCAACCAATTTTTCCAAGGCAATATATCCATGTGGGTCCTCGATAGGCTTAGCAGGGTCTGGATTTTCCATTAAACAATCTTTAACACCTGAAGTACTTGCAATATTTGTACTGTTAACAAGATCAACCATAGGACTCTTAAGTTTGGCTCCAATCTTCTCTTGCACAAAATCAGGGTCTGGATTTTCCATTAAACAATCTTTAACACCTGAAGTACTTGCAATGTTTGTACTGTTAACAAGATCAACCATAGGACTCTTAAGCTTGGCTCCAATCTTCTCTTGCACAAAATCAAAAGGTTTTGCTGAACCAAAATGCAGTGGTGGTGCTGTGGATGTCACATGTGTAGGTGGCAAAATCACACCAGGAACAAAAGAAGGTTTTTGATATCCTTGACAAGCAGTGTATTCAATGGAGTCTGAGAAAGACAACTTCTTCGGAGGAGCATCTTTTGCCTTCAAGATAGATTTTGGCCTTCCCTGCTTCAATGCATTCATGCCAAGATGAACCCTTTTTTTACCAGGACTCACAAGTGTCCAAGATTGCTGATTTTCATTTTGCCATTGTTGAAATTCTCTCTGCCAATTTGGTCCACCTCTTCCCCAGAGATGGAAAAAACACTTAAACTGCTTGCAAGCAAAACTCCTCAGATTAAAAAGGTGAAAACCAACAGTCTTGGTGGACACACAAAAGGAGAAAACTCGATCACGAAGCAGTGAAACCTTAAGATCTCCACTGAAACCCCCAGTTGCTGCTTCTAGAGCAATGCTCACTGAACTTTCATCTAGCTTAAAAGAAGCTCTTCCAAAAGAAACCACCATGATGAAATTTCCAGAGCTAGCCGGAAGGATGCACTCGATACGGCAAAATTAGTGTAGCAATAGTTTGCAACTTTGAGACCCGGGCTATAATCCAACTCCTTGGCTAAACTATAATGATTTACTTGAGAAGAAACATGATGATTTTTCATATCAGTAGTAGTATTGGAAACCGTGCCAAGATCTGCATGGGCCATGCACTTATACGTAGTACTAGCGAGCTTATGAGGCTGACCCATACGGACCACATGAATAGGAAAATGTAATTTTGCTCCCACAGAAAAATTATCCTTTGACTCCTTATATCTGCAACCAATAATTTTACCTTTTGCATCAATAAGAGAGATCCATCCATCCTTCACAGAAAGAGACAGAGTGCCATCATATGCCTTCATCCTTCCACGATCAAGATCTTTGTGCGTAGAGTAAGTGATCTTCCAGGTCTTAGAAGGTGGAGTGAGCTCTGATATAGAGGGTTTAACCGTAGGATGAATGGCCGAAGCATTGACAACAAGGTTGGCTCTAGATTTGGCTTCAAAACTTGCAGGATCTACAACCCCAGCATACTTCTCGGAAGGAGTAAATCCATTTGAGACATCACATACCTTTGCCTTCACAGGGGGGGTTTTATCCTGGATCTTGATCACATGATGAGGGAAAGTTATATAGGAACCTTTTTGAATCACCTCCCCTTCATACAAATATCGAGATGCAACAGAAACGCCAAAAGAATCCACAAGAGCCAGCATAGAACGAGAGTGGCAATCGGAAACAAGAAGTTCACCGTCCTTAGGACGGAAGTTCACCGAGATCCGGATCTTGGACGCTGCGGAATGAGACCTTCCAAGACTCCATCGGGGTAGATCCCATCGAGATCCGGCGCGTAGAAAAACCAGAACGGAGAAACCAAACAGCAGAGAAGAGAGACGCAAGAAAATTGTGTGGAGGAAGGGGACCAGAGATCGGAGAGATCACTGGCAAAGGTGGCTAGGGTTTAGTCGCCGGAGGTGGAGGTGGAGACGTCGCCATTTCTAAGTCATCGGTCGCCAAATTGGAATGGTATCCCTGTTCCAAGCCCTAGGGACTCCTTGTTGTTCACATAGTCGATGAAGAAGGGGATGCCTTGGGCATCCCCAAGCTTAGACGCTTGAGTCTTCTTAATATATGCAGGGGTGAACCACAGGGGCATCCCCAAGCTTAGAGCTTTCACTCTCCTTGATCATATTGCATCATACTCCTCTCTTGACCCTTGAAAACTTCCTCCACACCAAACTCGAAACAACTCATTAGAGGGTTAGTGCATAATAAAAATTCACATGTTCAGAGGTGACACAATCATTCTTAACACTTCGGACATTGCATAAAGCTACTTGGACATTAATGGATCAAAGAAATTCATCCAACATAGCAAAAGAGGCAATGCGAAATAAAAGACAGAATCTGTCAAAACAGAACAGTCCGTAAATATGGATTTTATTAGGCCACCAGACTTGCTCAAACGAAAATTCTCAAATTGAATGAAAGTTGCGTACATATCTGAGGATCATGCTCGTAAATTGGCGTAATTTTCTGAGCTACCTACGAGGAGATAGACCCAGATTCGTGACAGCAAAGAAATGCGTAGGCTGCGCGAGTAATCCAAATCTAGTACTTACTTTTCTATCAAAGACTTTACTTGGCACAACAAAACTCAAAACTAAGATACGGAGAGGTTGCTACAGTAGTAAACAACTTCCAAGACACAAATATAAAACAAAAATACTGGAGTAAAAACATGGGTTGTCTCCCATAAGCGCTTTTCTTTAACGCCTTTCAGCTAGGCGCAGAAAGTGTATATCAAGTATTATCGAGAGTGGTGCGTGACACCATAACGGCGGGGTTTGGAGTTTTCTCAACCATGCATAGTATATTAGATACATAAGTTTCAGTGTCTCCCTTTTCATTAGTCTTGGGCTTGCTACTCTCATCAAACAAATTTTCAGGAACAAGCCAAGCATAGTTATATTCTAGTGCATCATTCATAGCTAGGAGTTTACATGGTATTGGTGCTTTGATCTCCCCACCATCATTAACATTATTAGTGTACCTTATCCTATCCATATCCATTTTTTCAAGGAGATCCAACAAAATTAGTATGAGAACCAAGCATATTAAATTTAGCAAAGACCTTTCTAGCTTCTCTTGCTAGACCTCCAAATTCTCTAAGAAGGGTTTCTAAAACAAAATCTTTCTTTTCCCCTGCTTCCATATCACCAAGTGTAAGAAACATGTGTTGGATTATAGGGTTTAGATTAACAAATTTTGTTTCCATCATGCGAACTAAAGCAGCAGCAGGCAATCTTCATAAGTAGGGAGCAAGTTCTGCCAAGTGTCTATCTTCAAGATCTTCATGCAGTACTAACATGGGTGAAAAATTCTTCTATATTGTTCTCTCCCAATTATAGACCCTTGTCCTACGGTATGTCTCTTTATGGTAAAATTAAGAGGAAACATGATGAAATCAAGTAAAGTAAATGCAAGTAACTAATTTTTTTGTGTTTTTGATATAGCAGTGCAAGACGGCAAATAAAGTAAAGCTAGCAACTAATTTTTTTTGTGTTTTGATATAAGTGCAGCAAACAAGAATAGTAAATAAAGTAAAGCAAGACAAAAACAAAGTAAAGAGATTGAGATAGTGGAGACTCCCCTTGCAGCGTGTCTTGATCTCCCCGACAACGGCGCCAGAAATTTAGCTTGATGACGTGTAGTTGCACACGTCCGTTGGGAACCCCAAGAGGAAGGTGTGATGCGCACGGCAGCAAGTTTCCCTCGGTTAGAAACCAAGATTTAATCGAACCAGTAGGAGTCAAGAAGCACGTTGAAGGTTGATGGCGGCGGGATGTAGTGCGGCGCAACACCAGAGATTCCGGCGCCAACGTGGAACCTGCACAACACAACCAAAGTACTTTGCCCCAACGAAACAGTGAGGTTGTCAATCTCACCGGCTTGCTGTAACAAAGGATTAGACGTATAGTGTGGATGATGATTGTTTGCAAAGAACAGTAAAACAAGTATTGCAGCATATTTGTATTTCAGATGTAAAGAATAGGACCGGGGTCCACAGTTCACTAGAGGTGTCTCTCCATAAGATAAATAGCATGTTGGGTGAACAAATTAAAGTCGGGCAATTGACAAATAGAGAGGGCATAACAATGCACATACATGATATGATAAGTATTGTGAGATTTAATTGGGCATTACGACAAAGTACATAGACCGCTATCCAACTGCATCTATGCCTAAAAGTCCACCTTCGGGTTATCATCCGAACCCCTCCGAGTATTAAGTTGCAAACAACGAGACAATTGCATTAAGTATGGTGCGTAATGTAATCAATAACTACATCCTTGGACATAGCATCAATGTTTTATCCCTAGTGGCAACAGCACATCCACAACCTTAGAACTTTCCGTCACCTGTCCCAGATGTTAATGCGAGGCATGAACCCACTATCGAGCATAAATACTCCCTCTTGGAGTTAAGAGTAAAAACTTGGCCAGAGCCTCTACTAGATAACGGAGAGCATGCAAGATCATAAACAACACATAGGTAATAGACTTGATAATCAACATAACATAGTATTCTCTATCCATCGGATCTCGACAAACACAACATATAGAATTACGGATAGATGATCTTGATCATGTTAGGCAGCTCACAAGATCCAACAATGAAGCACAATGAGGAGAAGACAACCATCTAGCTACTGCTATGGACCCATAGTCCAGGGGTGAACTACTCACTCATCACTCCGGAGGCGACCATGGCGGTGAAGAGTCCTCCGGGAGATGAATCCCCTCTCCGGCGGGGTGCCGGAGGCGATCTCCAGAATCCCCGAGATGGGATCGGCGGCGGCGGCGTCTACGAAGGTTTTCCGTATCGTGGTTTTCGCTCGGGGTTTCGCGCGGAGGCTTTAAGTAGGCGGAAGGCGTGTCGGATGAGGGGCCCACACACGGGCGACGGGCCCCACGGGCCGGCCCTATGGTTTGGCTACCTCGTGGCCCGCCGTGTGATCTTCGGTCTTCGGAAGTTCCGTAGAAAATAGGATCTGGTCTTCGTTTGTCAATTCGAGAATATTTCGTTACTAGGATTTCGAAACCAAAAACAGCGAGAAAACGAGAGCTGGCTCTTCGGCATCTCGTTAATAGGTTAGTGCCGGAAAATGCATAAATACGACATATAATGTGTATAAAACATGTAGATATCATCAATAATGTGGTATGGAACATAAGAAATTATCGATACGTCGGAGACGTATCAGTGGTGTCGATGGAGATGCCTTCCGGGGGCAATTCCCCGTCCCGGCGGCGTGCCGGAACAGAGACTTCTGTCCCCCCCGAACTTGGCTTCGCGATGGCGGCGGCTGCGTAACTTTTCTCGTCTCGTGGCTTATTTTTTTAGGGTTTTCGCGACGGAGAGGCTTTATAGGCGGAAGGGCAGCCTCGGAGGGGTCCTAGGGGACCCACACCATAGGGGGGCGCGCCCCCCCTTGGCCGCGCCGCCATGTGTGGTGGGGCCCCCTTGGCTCCCCTCTGGTCCCTCTTCGGTGCTCTGGAACTTTCCGTGGAAAATAAGACCCTGGCGTTGATTTCGTCCAATTCCGAGAATATTTCCTTTGTAGGATTTCTGAAACCAAAAACAGCGAGAAAACGAGAAGCGGCGCTTCGGCATCTTGTTAATAGGTTAGTGCCGGAAAATGCATCAAAACGATATAAAGTATGAATAAAATATGTAGGTATTGTCATAAAACTAGCATGGAACATAAGAAATTATAAATACGTTGGAGACGTACCACTCACATCCTTCTACTCCTCGTCATCGGGGAGGAAGCCGATGTCGTCGTCGTCCTCATCGTTGACGGCCTGGATGACGGCGTCCACGGCCGAGGCCGCCGCCAGGTCAGTTCTGGCCGCCACCATCACCACTCTCGCCACTGCCAGTTCCACCTTTGCCTCCACGAGCACCGCCTGGAGGTGGGACATGGTCGCCGCTGCTGACTCCGCTTCCATCGCCGCCTCAGCCATGGCATGTGCAACCTCCTCCTCCGCCGCTGCATCCGCGTCCACAATAGTTGTCTAGTAGCACTTGCTAGAGCTATATCTTGCATAAGAGCTCACTTACCTTTTCTTTACTGTTTTCACTTCTTCAACTAAGCAAAGATATTTCTAGGGATATCATATTTCTAGGGATATTAATGGCGTTGCTCACAACTGCGCCCACCGAGTTGTTAGAGAATCGCTGAAGCAGCCTGTATTCAGCTGTGTGAATCAAAACCATGGACATAACTCATGCCCTGTAGTTTCAATCTTGCAAAATTTTCTTTTCCGGGACTATGTAATCCACAGTGTACTCTACACTTAATTTCAATGAATGGCGCCTCAGACGCCTTTGTTTGTTCAAAAAAAAAACTAAGCAGAGATATAATATCTTATCTCTTACAACCATCTGATTGTATCTTATTGTTGTACATGCTCTGATCAGCTGCTGAGCGCGCTCAAATGCTCGATGGCCGAGAGGGTGGCCTGCTGCCCCGACTTGGCTTGGAGGTGGAGATTGAGTGCGGCGGTGGCGAGGTGCGCGTGGCTGTGGAGGAGCCGGAGCCGGAGTAACTGGTTCAGCAAGCAGAACCAGAGGGAGATCTTCAGTCGCGACCTGCTGGGCGGTGGGCTGGGCTCCATTGGAGGCCCACGGCGGTGTCTGTTGAGCCATGTGCGTTACCAGGCCAAGCCGTGGAGAAGAGTGGCACGGGCCTCTTGTGTCGGGCCTTGGCCTAACAGGCGGGTGCACGGCCACCAGCATGCATGGGCAGTGTGGGGTTACGACGTTACGGTACCTCTCATTGTGTCGCAGGGTGCCCAGTCGTCAGCGAGGCGAGCGCAGTGTCGACAGTATAACACTGAAAAGGAATGTTTCTTTTGCATGTCGTCGAAGCCACTGGGCTTTGCCTGGATGGGAGCCGTTGTTAGTGTAGGTTTTGAGCTTTTATTTGCAGGGATGAAGTGCTGTATGATTTCACAAAGGTGGAGGAGGTATTTTCTGTCTTTCTGATGTGAAGATACGTAGACCTGTGCCTGGGGAGTCAAAACAAGAAGTTGCTCAGTCATAGAATTAATGGATGAGCCATGCGTAGTGTTTAGTACTACTTCCAGATTTTGGCAAAAAATACCACCTCCACGATTGAATTATCAAAAAAAAAGACCACCTCCAGGTAAAATTGACAAAACAAGATCACCTGCGCCCTGGCGGCATCCAAGCGACACGTGGCACCTGCTGCCTCAGCCTGTGGCAGCACGTGCTGTTCAGACACCGACAAGCGACACGTGGCACATGCCGCCACCACCCGTGGCAGCAGGCACTGTTCGCTGTGGGTAAACAGTACGTGCCGCCAGCCACAGCCTATGGTGGCAGGTGCCACGCGTAGCTTGGGGGAGCTTCCACCATAGGGTGTGGCGGTAGGTGTCACGTGTCGCTTGGTGAGCTTGCCCCGCCACGGCGCATGTGGTCCTTTTTTGTCAATTTCACTCGGATGTGGTTCTTTTTGACAATACACTCGTGGAGGTGGTCCTCTTTGCCAAAAATTCCTACTTTCAAGGTTGATTTAACTAACGTGTGATCGAGGGTTGATTTTAAAAGAGAGGGTTTATGTTTGTGTTACGGTGCAACTTATTTTGCGCTAATTTCACCGATCTCACCGACGGCGATACAAATAACACAAAAATTACAAATTGATATTTGGACCCATAGTTTTAAAAACTAAACGCGTCAAGCGGTTCTTATCGATTGACAACCAATCATAGATAATACAAATTACTCTAGAGATGCAAATTAGTTAATTTTAAAGTTGATTACGACAACAGTTGAAAACCAACCATTGATATTGCATGTATTCTATCACAAAACTTGCCCAGCCCATGTGGTATTGGGCCCCTAAAAGATAATCGCACTAGAGAAAATAACCATCATCAAAGATGACAAATGTAGATTGGAAGAGACTGACTTGAGACCACACCACGAAAATGAAAACAGAGCTAATCCTGGGAGATCCGCCAGGCACACGACTCCACACACCCTTCGCCGGCACAAGACACACCACTAGAGCGAGGATATGGCGGGGATAACCTTAATTTTTCTAACGTCAACATGTAGCCACCGCTTCACCCGTGTGAAAAAGACACTAAATAACAACCTAAATAAATGATGGAATCCCGTCGACGAGGGCCTTGGTTTGCCACACCTCGAAGGACCGAAGGCCACCGGAGACAGAGCGGAACATGACATCGCTGGCAAGGGGAACGGAATCCTAGATGGATGTTATGATCTTCTGTCCTAGGCTACTAACATATCAGTTCGGTATAAAATTTTAAGATGTCGGGCAATGACTTGCACTCTGCATCGAAAACATGATCATGACTAAACTTAGTCTCTGATCATGTCATGTAACCAACCTCTGGGTAAGATTACTACAATATTCTTTTGAAAATCTTTTGAATCAAAAGACCCATTGAGCCCTAAAGATTTTAGTCTTATGTCAGTTGATTGTCATATCCATCAAGTTATGTTTGACATCTGGTGAATAACTCCATCACGAAATAATAATACTACAATGTGTTGGAGTATTTTCTATCCAATTGGTTGTCATCATCCATTATATTATACTCTCGTTTTAATATAATTGTAGCAACTTTGTCTAGATTTACATATATCTACGCACTAAATAGGTCTATATACATACAAATCTAGATAAATCTGCCACATGTATTTTGAAACGGAAGGAGTATTTCACATGTACCGATCTCCGAAAAAAAGCACTCCACCAAAGGCCACCTTGTATTATGGCCCTATCCGAAGCTCCTTTAAAATTTCTCGCTCGGGCTGCATCTATCTCGGAAAGTGTTTTCGGCTCCTGAGCTTCAGTGCTCTCTGTCATTTTAGAAAAATCTTTTTACAAGTTATCAGAAAATCTGAAAATAAATCTAGATATTTTCAATGATACATCTCACAATTATGCAAAATCGCAACAAAAAATTCTTTTTATTTTATGCTAGACAAAAATGACAAAATCTGATATGTTTTGGAGATTTGAAAATGTACTATTCAGATCTACATTTTTATTATTTTTGTGTAGCTCAGAATATAAAGTATTTAAAATTGATATTTTGCATGTTTGTGTGTTACATCATTGAATTTATGCGAACTTTTTTCAGAATTTTCCGAAACTAAAAAATATGAATTTTTTTTAGGAACGGGATCACTGATTCCCTCTATTCTTTCTCGCCATCTTTCTTTGTTTCTTTGACAGCGGGTGACAGCAGCGGTTATAGTACAGTGACTTTTAACCGAGCAAGCACAGTTGCATGCCGTAGCTCTTTTCTTTCTCTGACAGCCAAAGCAAGCCAAACGGGACTGAAAACAAAAGACTAAAGCTTTGGACGATATAGGTGGGGATAGACCAGGGGGACGTGCTGAGTTTGAGTTGCGACGTGCTGAATGACCGAAGGTGTCACTTTCCACAGTTTCACTAGTTCGTGCAACTGAGTAACGTGTTCACTGCTCACTTGCACCTTTAGCTCAAAATGGTAACCGAAATTATTGCTGCTACTTGGAAACTTGTATGGCAGCCTCGTCTGTGACTCTGACACGACCACATGGCTCTTTGGCCATCGATAGTTTCTAGCGCGACTTGGTCTGTTCCGCGTGGAGGCCGCAGAGGGAGAGCTTTGTGACTGTCTACGCCTTGCCTTCCGAGATGGAGAATGGCCGAGACAGCCCCTTCAATAAGGCACCTAGACTAGACGCCCCCTTCAATAAGGCAGACATCCAGGAGAATCCCAGCCCTATGACAGTTCCTATCTACTCTCACTCTGTTCAAACGAGTTTTGATGAAATTCTTAGAAAAAAAACTATCACCTATAGTAATATATAGATATATCGTAAAACATATACTTTGTGACTGAAATTGATTTATGTTACGCATGTTAACGTATTTGTCTAAAAATTAGATAAAATTTTACAAATTTTAGTTTCTTAAAAAATAGGTCTTATTTATTGGAACGGGGATAGTACTCTCTTCTTGGAGCCGCATCAAGGCTGATGATCTTTGTGTTTTTGACCATTTCTATCGCGCGGATTTCGTATGGTTGGTCAAATTTAAACTTGTCAGTTCCCACATGCATAAACTCTCTACAGACTCATTTGAAATGAATCAGTCAAACACATGTAGCAAAAACAACAAGGCATTCACCATCAAAATTATCGCTAGAAATAATAGCATCCTTACGATCACCACCCACTTTGTTTTTTCGGTTGATAAGTAGCGCTTCTTTTCTTCTTGTTCTACAGTTTCTAACAATCATCAATATTGTGATTAGTTTTCTTGCAATACATGAAGAATTTGTCTCGTCCCTTGGACTTTGAGGAGCCTCTGTCGGCCTTTCTATTATCTCGGTTGTTGTTGTCGGTGTTTCTTTGCTCAGGCCTACCTCCGACCTGTAGTGCTTCTATCCTAGATGACGATCCCTCTACCTACATCCATAGTTCCATCTTTTTTTCTTTGCTGGAGGGCCTCATAAACTTTGGCAATTGTTAGTTAATCAAGATTTAATAATATGTTGTCTCAAAAATTTGTAAACAAATTAAGCAATAAGACTAACAATAGAAGAGCGAGATCTTCATCTTGCTATGTGATTTATCACGGACACACCTTCTTGTAGCTTATGCGAGAACAACTTCATCTTCACGTTTATCTTACTGGTTAGATCCTTTGACATACAGATCAATTCATATTTGAATCATATGGCCGCTGCAGCTTTTGCAGCAGCACTTCCCGCAAAATATTATTGGATAAATGAAGTTGAATCAAAGGTAAAACCTTACGGTCTTTTCGCTTTTTTCATCGGTCCATGTCTTTGCATCGGAATTTCTATATCATTCGAGCGCTTCATCCAAATCAGAAGTTTGGGTGAGAATCGCCCTCATCTTCGGTTGCCCTAGCAAAAACCTTGTGGTGTAGTCCACCTGCTGCAGATCAAATCCTAAATTGAAACACGAGCTCTGGTACCACTTGCTATAAACACGACAAGAAAATAATGAAGAACAAACAAGAACACACGTAGGAGATACAAGATTTTAACGTAGAAAAACCTCTTCAATAAAGATAGAAAAAATAACGAGTGCCAGCCAGCGAAACTTCACTATATCCGGAGTGTATGCAAACACCGTGGGTTATCTTATAAAATGATTAAGCCTACCCGACGGCTTACAAGATGTATAAATAGGAGGATCCGTACTGGGCTAACGCCTCCGCTTGAGTTCAGCCTAAACCTCCCAATGACTACCATGATAGGTTGTGTTGTGGCCGATGCAGAATGACCTAGGGCAGAGTTTGTGGAACGGTAGCGTCGCTACCTAAGAGAGAGAGAGAGGGGGGCTGATTTTTTTTCTTTTCGAGAGTTAAAATCACAATACATAGATACAAACTTATGTTATTTTTGTGCCGCTCAAAATATAAAACATTTCGAAATGATATTTTGTATGTTTATGGGATACATCAATTGCTACTTTTAGAATTTTGTTTCACGATTTTTCTAAAACTTGTAAATATAAATTTTGAATTTTTTAATATTCATGGAGCACTAGAGCATGGGTGCTAGAAATCTCCACTCGTTATAGTTGACCCTAAACAACATAGACAAAAGTTGATACTAATTTCCCCTATATACCGCCAATCTCGATCAGATTAAGACGTATCATAAAAAGACGTCAAAGAAAAACTGATGTACCGTAAAGAGAAGAGCTGGTATAGTTTCTTTGAAAAATAAAGAGAAGAGCTAGGAGAATATAAGTGACTCGCTTTCATTTCCGGGAATGGTAAGATCAGGCAACGGGGACAAAGCCCATCCTTGCATGCCCACCCTTATATGGAAGCGGGGGTGCTTCCTGGAAATTTCTGGCGACCCAACCCCGGCCGGCCGTCTGCAGCGGCGCAGGTTCCCCCATCGAGAAGATTGCTGCTGTAGGAGAAAAAATGCTACAGTGCGTATCTGCGTACTACTAATATGATGCATCCCAACCCCAAGGAAGCACTGCCACAGCGCCCGCTCCACCACAGCACACCCAGGAAGACATCGCGTTTTCAAAGCTGCTTCGTTTACTTGACATCGCGCGACGACGGCAGCACGCGGAATGGAGGGATGGGCATGGAGCTTTCCGGCCGGCGAGCAAGTGTTCTCCGATCCTCTCGACAGCTGCGAATCCTCTTCGGCCCTGCCCACCCAGGTAATTGCGATCCTCTCCTTTCTCATCTCTCAAGAAATCAATTTCCGTGGAGAAGATGCCTGCTTTCTCTCTTGTTTCTCTTCTTTGCTTTCTTTTTTTACATCTTCAGTAATGAATCCGGAAGCACCCTGCTTTGGCGGATCGCCTGGGCTTGCTATTGTTCCTTCTCGAGTCTATTCTCCTGAATCAGGTGTAGCAGAGGACTCTGGTTCAACAGATCGAATCGCTCAGCATTACCAGCTGTTTCAAAATCATCACTTGAGAGTTCCCTAATCCAGCCTTGTTTTTTTTTTTTACATCCATTGGTTCCCAGGCTTGCTTTGGACCTGCATTCTTCGTGCCAAATTCAGATGAGGAGTTGCACCCTCTAGCAGTAATCTTCTCCCTAGATTGCAGTGAATGCCACCAATGTCCCTAACCAGAGTCATCTTGCCGGTCTTCAGACCAACATTTATTGGCCTCTTCTTGGAGGGAGGCCCTTCTGAAATTTCAGTCTTCTTCTTGATTCAGATAACTCGCATATGAGAGACATTGCAATCCCTGGGAACACAATCTGCTACCTGCTGTACTGCGTTGCCTATTGCTTTGTTCATCAGTCTCGGTGCATACGGATTGATCAGCCAGGAGAGAAATGTTCTGCACCGGCGACGTTTATGTTCCTCTGCGCCAACTGAGCATATCCGGTGATTGACAGTTACCTCGGGTAATCGAGTTGTTTATGTGTTTTTCTTTTCTTATCTCTTCCATTTCTTTCAATCTTTCTTAAAAAAACTGTTTTTTTTTTCTCTTCTATTCTTTAAGAATTACGTATACCCACAACCATCATACTGGACATGACGTGGCATCCACTTGTACAGTTTGTCATGCATGAGTGCACTAAGCAAATCCAGATGTAAAATTAGCCCTTTTTGCGCATGATTCTTGAGTTATCTGGAAGAAGAGCATAAACAAAACGAAATGTTCAATACAAAAACAGTGAAGCAGGTCCACTGATTTCTCCATCTTTCAGTTTAACTGGCTGTGATGTTTGTCTAGCATGGTTCAAAACTTCAAATATGATCCGATATCTTTCGATCTTCTCAGAAATGACTTTGTTATGGAACTCGCACTGATCTCATCAAAATCCTAGTACTAAATCAACTTTTTTTTTGATAGCAGACGGAATTTGAGGTTTATTCAGCATGTGAGTATTTGGAAACCCCGCAATTAATGGAAGAACCCCAAGATGAGAGTCATCTGCCTGAATTGTTGGGAAGTACGATGCTTAATTACTTTTGTCCATTCCAAACATTGTAACACAAGCAACCAAATTTATTGATGGTTTTGAATTAGAAACCAATTCCCTTGCAGTTGCATCCAGTCCTACTAGTGATCATGGAGTGACAATACGAACATGCACATATGTGCCGCCGGAGATCCAGGTGAGGGAGAGCAGGAGCCCTATGCTGTACACTGTGCTGCCAGAGGAGGAGGAGGCTTTTGTCACTAATGTCCTTGGCCATGAAAGAGGCGGCAAGGAGGAGGATGAAGAGGAGGAGAGGAGAGAGGGAGAAGGATCAACGTGCCCGCTGCCTTGTCCCCGGAGAAGGAGGTCCGCGCTCACCAACTCACCGAGGGATGACGGGAGCCTCACCTCCTCCATAGTAGATCTACTAGGTATGAATTTTGAAGGTGCTAATAGTTACGTTAAATATATCACTTGTTATACACTAAAGTAATTAAATACATATGTTATGTGCTTTAGATCACAGACCAAATAGAGGCAGTGGCGCGAGAGGACCAAGGAAGAGAGGAACATGGAAGAGCGGAACATGGTTTCATAACCATTTTTTGGTAAGAATACGTCTATTATCGGGTAGAAGTTCAACAAAGTATTGTGTTTGCAATGAGTTCTTTTCATATGTATATAGTGCTCTGTATTGTGCACCCTTTGAGCTTAAATTATTTATCTGTCATCCAAAACAAGCTTTGTAACTATTTTTGTTGTTTCAACAGAACGCACCATGTTTTGGGGGCTTGTGTTCTGCAAGTAAAGGCAAGAAACGTGGACTCAGACAAAACAACAAACACTGGACACCTGAAGAGGTGAAGTTATTAGTGAATGGTGTATCTGAACTTGGGGTTGGCCACTGGACAGAGTTGAAGGATCAATGGTTTTCAGATTCAGATTCAGGTCCAGTTCGAACGGCGGTGCATCTTAAGGTATAGTAAGTTTGTGATATATTGCATCCCAAACCAAAAGCATTCTTAGATGTTGCTTGACTTGAGCTGCAACCCCTAATCTTTCTCTGTTCATCTTCTACTTATCTACATTTTTTATAGCAAAAAAGTTCAAATTTACGTTTGGTTAATTTCATGTTACCATTGTCCTAGGTCCTCAACTGATACCAATCCATCATTTTGTTTAATTCTTCAGGATAAGTGGAGAAACTTAGTGAAATCCTACGTGTTCAAGCCTACCTCCAAAAAGAAGGTGATATTTCATAAATTTTTGAACTCTTTCCGGAGCACCACTGATTTTCATTTCTTAAATTTCAGGGAAGAATTTTGCATCTTGATAAGGAACTTATTAACAAGATCAAGATCGTAGCAGCTAAGTACCCTTATCCAAAATGAAGCTGCACCAGGTTTAAAAAAAAAATGAAGCTGCACTTTTGCATAATACAAGAACTATTGTTTAGGACTTCTCTTATAGCAGCAACTCAGCAACAAGAGTTCTTCGTTTTTGAATATAGTACAGAAGAGCTTAGGTAATGCGATGTTGGTGTGTACATAGTAGATTGGACCATATGGAGGGAGCAGCTTGTATCTCCTACAAAACTGCCTTGTAAAGTATTATTTTATTAATGTACTGGAGGGAGATTCCTGCTCCACTTTTATAGTCCAGTGTTAACATTCCAAGACAAGAAATGGATCCCCATTTGTGTCAACATGTTTTTAGCGGTGCCTACCTACACATCCTATGTATGTTAGTCTTCTGTATAATGAACAACTGGAAATCTATTCCTACATTACTTTCATCTGGAGTTAAGGATCTCATACTATTTTACTATACAGATCTTATGAAAATAATACAGGCTTGATTTGGTGATCCTGTGAAGTATTTTTTATCATCAATATTGCAACTCATTTACTCATTGAAGGAGATCATGTAGTTTTTTTCTGGGTGAGACCTCAAATGTCACTGTCTATTACGTTATACTAGTTGTCGTGCTGTGCTTACTGCATATGCATTTGTTTGAGCTGTTAACATACTTAGAGGTTATGAGAGTGAATTTTAGATTTTAATTTCTCAGGGTATTCAGTTTTTGCCGGTGTTTGATTAATGCTACTGAATTTTTTGTTTGAGTAATAATTTATATCTCAAATGCTAGATGTGGAGAACTAATGCCAAAAATGAAATCATGAATGGACACTGCAAATAATCAACAAAGTGGAGTCGCAGAGCTAAAATCAGAGAGGTGGAACAGTAGAGATTCAGTTGTGCTCCTCAATCTGTCACGGGGTTTTAGTTTCCCTTTGTTTATAAATCCGAAGGACCAATTTGAAGATCCGAGGCGTAAATATTATCTTGCTAATGCATAGTTCCGTCTTTTCATAATCCGTGAAACCTTCTCATGCCAATCAATTAAATCATTCTCAAATGTGCTAGTAGCATTTCCAGTTAGCTCTTCCATGCTTCAAGGCATCATTCTCCTGTTATGTGCAGCCACTCTATACTTTTCTGTGAGTTGATGAACTCAGAGGAGCTTGCTTGTAGATAGATTGGTTTAGATTTTCTTACCAATCTTTGTATTCTAGTAAAGAATAGCAGCTTGATACAGTAGTACTGTTACAGAAATATGTCAACGAACTGTGAACATTAGAATATCGGGGCTCATACAGTTAAACTCAAGTAAAATCAGAACGTGTTACATCTGATCTTCTGAATCCTACCGTAAGAGCATCTCCACCGGCGCGCCTAAATAGTCGCTGGCAGAGGCGCTGACACTGCCCTATGGGGGGCGCCGACACTGCATCCTCTATTTGGAGGTGTTGTTCCCACACCGACGGCCCCCAAACCTGCGGCCCCGATAGATGATTTGAATTAAAATCTCAAATAAAAGCCAACAAATTCAAATAAAGAAACGTTCCACAAACTAATACATAATTGGGAACATGGTTTACATGATGGTTTTCCACAAACTAATACATAGTTTGAACCATGGTTGACACAAATAAAAAATATTGCAAAATAACGAAACCTAACTAGTGTTGGCATCACAGGTTTCGTGTGTTCGCTGCCAAGAAAGAACACTCTCAAGCACTCCGAGTCACCCAAACTGGAAAATCCAGCCGGTGACGGTACCCTGTTGGTTCTTTCTATAAAGAACATTCAAAAACATGCGTGCCTATTTTCGCTGCGAAGAAACAACACTCGGTCGTCGTCCTCCTCGGCGCTGTCGCCGTGGTAGTGCAGGCGGCAGCACGTCTCGTCGAACACCTTGACGCTCATGTCGGCCTCGCCAAGGTAGGAGAACGTGAGCACCAAGCTGGCTTCGAGGTGGTGGTAGCGCGCGAACTTCTCCCAGTTGATGTGGAGGTACATCTTGTCGCGCGCGTCGCGGATCACGTCCACAATCCACCGGCAGCAGCCGCAGGCAGCCTCCCGCAGATGCAGAGAGGCCGGCTCATTGCCGGCGACGAAGTCGGCGAACTTGTCTGGCAGCCTCTGGATGCTGATTGGGTCTCCCTTGAGGACGACGACGAACTCGAACAACACTTGTTGCTCCACCTCCTGCAGGTCCGACAATGAAGACGACGACGTTGCATGCAACAACGAGCGTGCAGCTCTGCCGCCGGCCACGACCACGACCATGGCCGCGACCTCGGCCTCGACCAGCCATGGCGTCGTCTCTTCAGATGGTGGCGGCTAGGATTGGGGAGAGAGGCGCTAGGATTTGGAAGGAGGGACGATGCGAGAGCGCCCTTTTTATAGGCCGGAGGGAGGCGGGGGGAGCGTTGGCGCTCATTAACGCCGGCACAGAGAGCTAGGCGCGACAGGACGGTTCGCTGCGCGTCTGCGGAAACTGCACCGACGCTGCGCTCCCGTTGTGAGGTAGGCGACGGTTAGGTTAAAATTGAATGTGCCGCTGATGCGTCGGCCCCGCCACTCTGCGCTGGCATCGACTTTTGGGATGTGTGGCTGACAGGCGGCTCCCACGCCCAAAATTTTCCGCCTCGCGAGACGCCGGCGCGCCCGATTTGCGCGCTTGGCCAAGGGGCCGGCACGGGGTTGCCGGTGCTTTTATTGGCCTCGGGAAAGCGCCGACGCTATTTGGGGCGCGCCGGTGTGAGCCTATTTTCGCTCCCCGCCAAATCGCTATCGAGGCTGCTATGAGCGCACCGGTGTAGATGCTCTAAGTAGGTTATTAAATAGATGCTACACTTCACTGTAGGTTATCAAATTGAACAATTCTTATCTAGTAAGTATGTTTTCTGGTTATCCCTTTGCCCTCTTAGGTGTAGGAGAACGGTCAACTAGTCCTGTCTTCTGATGACCACTAGTGTTCTAAATTTCCAGAAATAGCTGTGTTTTAAAGCATACGGTGTGAAAAAAAAATGACGCATCACCTGAGTTTTTTCATGTTAATAACTGAGATCAACTAAGAGTATCTTCACCGGACAGTCCGGTAGCTTCCTTTATATGGTTTTGGGGCCTAACCATATTTTTGGGCTCACACCAGCGCGGCCAATAAAATCGTCGGCATGCCCTTGCCGCCCCCTACGCGTGGGTGTGAAATGGGCGCGCCGGCGCCTGGCAACATGTCGGTTTCAGGCTGTGGGGCTGCCCTGGCAGCGAGAGAAAACCGGCGCATCAGGTTTTAAATGACTGCGTCGGAAAAACAGGTTGTCATCTTCAATGGACACTTTTCCCGAGGCGGTGCCCGTTCACTCCACGCGGTCGCCAACG
The DNA here is from genome assembly GCF_022539505.1 of Lolium rigidum. Taxonomy (NCBI): domain Eukaryota; kingdom Viridiplantae; phylum Streptophyta; class Magnoliopsida; order Poales; family Poaceae; genus Lolium; species Lolium rigidum. The sequence goes on from NC_061512.1 coordinate 164,616,415, forward strand.
CGTCGACGGTAGGGCTCCCCGCACCCGTTATAAGCCTCTCGTCCGTCTCCGCCTGTTCTCATCCCTGTCGTGTCCTCTGAAAGCGTAGCCACCGTGAATCCTAGCCATCGCTGCCCATAGTATCCATGGCCATGGCGAACAACTACAAGGCTGGCAGGAGCGGATTCCACGCTAGAGAGGACCGCCCGCGCAACTTCAACCTCGACGAGGCAGCATTGCTCTTCCGAGCATGTTTCCTGGTGCCACCATCAACGAGCGACAAGTTTAGCTTCATACCGGCGGATACGTTATCCCAGAGGCGCTGGAGGGTGCCGAGCTCCGCGCCCTCATCGACCAGCGACAAACTCAGGTTCAGGCAGCGTAGCGAAACCAGCCGGCGTGGGCTCCGAACATCTAGGAGTGGCCGCTCATCTTTCAACGCGAGCGGGAGGCGGAAATCATGCGCTTTGCCATCCCCGGTGCCGTCCGATTCAACAGAGTCGGTGAAGTGCCGCGCGGTTCTTCCTTAGCGCCGGCACAGAGGGAAGTGGCAGTGAAGAAGGAGGAGGCCCATTCACCACCGCGCAGGCGGCTGTACCTCGGGTGCCGTAGGGCGCCAATCCTCCTGCCACCGTCGCCGCAGCCGGAGAAGAAATGGTGGGAGGCGGGGCTAGAGATGCAGGCGGCCTACCGTGGCGTCGACAATACAGAGGGTACGTCAGGTCAACATTTGCTGCTGAACCAGTCGTTCAATGAGGACGCGCCGGCGGCGATCAAACGGCAGGCGAAGTGGTGGTTGGCGAATGACAACAACAACGTCAGTGACCACGAGCCTGCTCCAGCACCGGCACCGGTGATAAAGCCGGACGACGATGATGACTTTGGCTCGGACGATGACGACGACGACAACAGCTTCCTTGACTACAACGCCTCTGACACCGTCATTAGATTAGGCTCTTTTTCCATCTTTTATGCAATTCTAAATTTCATAAAATGTGTTATGTGCAATCTCTTATTTCTCCCAATAGAGTACCGTTCTCCCTTTTCGCGGGAAAAAGAGTTGTGCTCATCTAACCTATATGGCCTTGCCAGCTGGACATCTCAGGGGCACACTCGCGTTTTTGCATAGCACGGGTTTTAAAGCACCCCCGGGACAGGCCCCGAAAGAACGCCCGGTTTGACAGTTTCTCCATGGCCATGCCCCGGCGAGACGAAAATCGCAACGCCGTTCGCGCGGGAGCTCCGCCTCGGGCATGACGGGAGAAGCCGAAATCCCAGCGGCGTTGCGCAGCAAAGGTAGGGGTAACCTCCCTCTTCGGTTACTATCTCCATTAGCCCACTCCCAAATTTTCCTTTCCCCCAAATTTCACACTGACGGCAGCGGCGGTGATCCAGATCTGGCAGCGCGCATCTCCCTTCGGTCTCTAGCGCCGGACCAGGGTCCTCTTCTCCAGCCGCGGTGGAGCCTACGCACATCTGCGGCGGCTTTCGGCCGTGTCCTTCGTCCGCCATGACGGAGGTAAGGGGATACTCCTCTGCTCTACTGTAGTGTTAGATTCATGTTCGTAGAACTAATTGGGTTCGATAAGACCGTTCGTAATGCATAGATCTTGTTTGAGTAGACCGACCAGATTCAGCTTGTGTATCACGGCAACACTCATCATTTGCATACAAGCTTGAATCCTGATGGTGCAGAAGAGAGCAGTTAGGCATGCTGCTTATCCTCGTGTGACTTACGGACCTATGTTATAACGAGAGCAGGAGAGGATTGCCAACCTAAACAACACATATAACTGCAACGACGTAGAGGCTATCCAGATGCTACGGATGAGAAGAGCCCCTTTCTATGCACTTGTGAAAACGTTTAGGGGTAGATGACTGCTGACTGATAGCATCCACACCTCTCTGGAAGAACAAGTCGCAATGTTTCTTCATGTCGTCGGTTAGAACCATAGGTTCAGAGTCATCCATAACACATTCAGGCGATCCATGGAGACTATCTCTCGGTACTTCCAACAGGTGTTATTCACAATTGGGGAGCTCAGAGGTGAAATGATCAAGCCAGCATCAATGAACACACCGGCCAAGATCAAGAACAGCTACAGTTGGTTCCCCTATTTCAGGGTGAGTACAAAATCATGTTCCTTCTACCTATCAGATGTGTGGTACTATCAGAAACATGACCATGTACTAATTTTTTTACAAGATTGCATTGGGGCTATTGATGGTACTCATGTCACTGCAAAGGTAACGAGATCAATGTCTGCAGCATTCCGTGGGAGGAAGCACTACACCAGCCAGAACGTGCTAGCAGCTGTGGATTTCGATATGAAGTTCACCTACGTGCTTGCTGGGTGGAAGGGTTCAGCTCATGATGCCAGCATCCTGGCTGACAGCTTGTCGAGGCCTGATGGGTTGCAAATCCCTGACGGTAAGTTTTACCTTGGAGATGCCGGTATGCATGCCGACCTGGAATTCTACCTCCCTTCAGGAAAACAAGGTACCACCTCAACGAGTTCTCTGCGAAGCACCAACCTCTGAATGCGAGAGAGTTGTTAAATCTGAGACACTCAACCCTTAGAGTCACCATTGAGAGGGCCTTTGCTGCATTGAAGAACAGGTTCAAGGTCCTTGACCAGAAACCGTTCCACACGTTTGACATTCCGGTAAAGCTGGTCCTTGCTTGCTGCATTCTTCACAACTGGATCCTAGGTTTGGCGAGGATGAGTTCTTCGAAGAAGTTGTCACTTTTGATGTAGAGACCGGACATGACGCGGACGCATGCGACAATGATAACTGGAAGGTGAAGAGGCAAGAGTGGGCAGACGCAATGTGGGAAGCCAGAGGCAACACCACCATCTGAGAAGAAGTGAAGAAGTGAAAAAGTGAAGAAGATGATGAAGAACCCCCCTGTGATCCCCTGTTTCTCGAACCCCTTTTCGATCCCCGTATGTTGAACAACCCCGTTATGATAAACTGCAAGGTAGCTAGGGAGCATCGTGTTATGAACTATCATTCGTAGTAGCTAGGGATGATTTCGTGAACTGCTATGCTTCGTAAGTTTGCAACTATCATGAACTATGATTTCTGTGTGATGGGAGGTGAGAGCATGGTAAGGCTACTCGTCGTAGAGAAGAGTTAACCTTAGGCATGCCAGGATGGTACCAAACATGCCTAGTATTATCTCCATCGAGATTTGAGTTTGGCTGCAGATAAACAAACATAAAGTCCTTTTTAACCCAGCCGATGCAGCCCAACATACCAAACAACAGGCTAATTTCGACCAGTAACTCATTCTGAACGCGCAAGTATGCTTGTACCACTGCACCAATAAGTCATGAATCAGGCCCGGCGGACAGCCAAACACGCCCTCAGTGAACAAATGCGCTGATATACTGGGCTTGACCCCAGAGACAAAATCACGTAAGGCTTTCTTCGTCATCTGGGATATTATTATTATTATTATTATTATTATTATTATTATTATTATTATTATTAAAAAATAGTAAAACTCAACAGTCTTGGAACACTCACAGTGATTTAGTGTTCTGAGCCGCTGTATCTATCCATCTAAATGCTCTAGATCAACCTAATAATCGCGTCTCCTCCAGTTTAGTGCATCTCCAGCGGGGCGGCGCATATTTATTTCCGTTTGCTTCGGGCACGGACACAAGAAAATATCTGCATGTTCGCATGCGTCTGCCCCTTCTGCAGCGGCAGGGACGCATTTATTTGACCGCATGCGTGATTAAAGAGGAGAGAGAGGGAAAGATTCTGTTTGTGTGGCTAGAAATGACCGCATACGTGATTAAAGGAGGAGAGAGAGGGCTGCATGCAGACCAAACGGACGCGCGGACGCGTCCGCACAGACGCAATCCTGACGCATATTTGGTCCACGTTTGCGTCAGGACGGACGCTGTGGACGTTTTGCGTCTAGCCGCTGGAGCTCATTTTTTTATCCGCGCAGACGCAAACGGACGAAAAACGTCCGTTTGCGTTGCCCCGTTGGAGATGCCCTTAGGTAAACTCGTGGGGTGGTCGTGGTCAGCAAGAAGACGGCGTCCTCGGAATACAGGTCTTGGTGTCGCCGATCTTGGAGGAGGAGAACCATGTCGAGACGAAGCTCTCGTTGAAGTAGGCCGACGACAACGACGATGTACTCTGGTCCGCGATGGTGCTCCCTTGTGTCCCCCCGATTCCACCTCGGCTCTCAAAGTACACGTACTGCCTGCATTGGCGCCTCGTGGATCGCCTTCTTCCTGCCCCTCCCCCTCCCCTGACGCAGTGATGGCTGTTCTGACCAACAGTGACGATCCTCTTCAGGTTGCACTTCGCCACCCAAACATTGTTGATGTTGGACATCCTCTCCGGCTGCTTGACCACATGCTTGTTGTGCACTTGTGCAGCTTGACGAGCTGTGGCAACGGCTCTCTCTCTCCTCCTCCCTCCCCCTCTCTCTCTCAGGCGGATCGGAGAGAGTCCGGCCGGAGAGTGGCGAAGAGTGTCGTTTTTGGTGAGAGTTGGGAAAAGTATATGATTTCCTTTTTATTGCTGACACGGGGTTCACACGGCCGATCTAACGTGGCCAAACTAACTAAGCATGCTTATGATTCTAATTCCGTAGTTTTCTGGATTGTATTCCACCAAACTTCATTATGCCATTTGTATTCCACTATGTTGGCATCTAAATAAAATGCTTCGTAGGGTTTTTTCCCTAAGAAAAAATATGGTTCTACACCTCTAGTGCATTTCTTGCCTTCATTTCTACAATTGGCAGCCGTTACCGACTTTTGCGATCCGTCTGATTTGCATCCAAGTAAATTTAGGCTTGAAAACATATTCTTCGTGGTCAAACTGCCTGCATGCAGAGCTAGTATTATTTTTATCTAGCCCCACGGTAGCATTTTGTGCTCTATCTCTAGGTCAGTCTACGGTCTACCTAGCTAGGTAGTGGACACTTGAATGAGAGGAAGACCTAATAGTGTTGCACGAAGTGGCTGCTGCCGTGTGACGACTCGAATTTAGTAGGCATGACCGATCGAGTGTCGATCGATGGCGTGCCCACCGCGTACCTTCTGTTGTGATTTACTAACTCCGTCCGAAGGAATAAAACGCACGCGTACTCTAAGATGAACTTTAACCATAAAAATTGAACAACAAAATCTTGGTTATATTATACTATGTAATTAGTATTGTTGGATTCGTATTGAAAAGAACTTTCTAATGATGTTAATTTCATACAAATAATCTTTATATATTTGAAGTAATTCTTAGTCAAACGAAAAGCACGTAAAACTAGGACGCCTTATTTCTTGAATCGGAGGTAGTAGTAGCATGGAAGCTTCATGCACTAGCCACTTGAACCAAAAGTCCGAACTAATGGAAAGGGCTAGGCAATTTACTTGTACACTTCACAACACCCCTACTCGCGTGTGACGGGAGAAGAGAAAGTCAACACGTGAAAGAAGAAGAGCACACCGAAACAGGGCATCAGCGGTGGCTAAAGAGGGGGACAACAACAATTTTTAGGCTTAATTGCGAAAACCACTACAGCAGCAATTTCTAGTCTTAATTGCGAAAACCATGTGAAAGCCAGGATTTGAACTTGAGACATGGGGCTCTGATACCATGTTAAGCTTCATGCACTAGCCACTTGAACCAAAAATCCGAACTAATGAAAAGGGCTAGGCAATCTACTTGTACATTTCACAACAGACGGCACAGATCGGGTGAGTATGTTTTTTAGGAGGGGCCGGAGCTGCTTTCATTGCCACTAGAGAGAAACAAGTACAAGAGTGCAAAAACCTCAAATGTAGCCCGGGCTATACATAGCCCAGTTGTGTTTTACCTTTTTCAAACTTCAATTTTTTGGGTTTTGAAGTTTCAAAAAAAAAAATTAAAATGTTGATGTAGAGAATGTTTGCAGCCGGCGGAACGTACGCGGTGCTACCGGTGATGGAGCAGCTCACGGGTTGAACGATGGACGTGGAGGCAGCGGCGGGTGCTGCCCCGTGTGAGGGCCTCATCCTCTGTGAGGCCTGCCGGCATGATGTCGGTGGCGTACCGGTGTAGCGGCGGACGCACCGGTCAGTCCACCTCCGACAGGAGGATGCCAAGCCTCGTGATCTCATCGTCAGCAGCTCGAACTTCTGGCCCTCCTCCATGGTCGTCTGCCACTCGTGGGCTGTAGGGCGCGCAGTCGCCGAGGAAGCCCGTCTTCCTCCTCGGATCCTTCTCGGTCTCGTGACAAGTGTGCCATAGATTCGAGTCCACACCGAAGGCAGGATCGGCGCTAAGGTCCGTCGGCAGATACTGCCGTCTAGGCCGGATTGCGTTGGTCCTCTCCGGCTCGCGCGGGACAGGAAGCTGAGCCGCCAACCGCCACCAAGAAGGCGCATGTCCCTCTAGCGCTGGCATGGCGTCTAGTTGTTGTGCATGAGCCGCGCCAGGTCGACGGGACGGCACCCTGTTCGGTCACATCTCCCTCTTGATGCCGCTGTCGGACGCCATAGAGTCGTGCTTCTTCTTTCCCATGGTGATGTAGCGGCGCGCGTTGGTGAGGGTGGGAGTTGAGGTGTCGATGGTGTGAGCGATGGCAAAGATGATGTCGGTTGCCTTTTAAAAGTCGCGTGCGTGCGGGACACGTGCAACGTACGGCGGCGCAGAAGTCCAGCCGCCGCCTGCCAGGCTAGTGCAGGTGCAGAAGACAGGCAACGCCATTGCTGGCGAAGGCTGCGACGCAAACGCAAGAGCGAAGACTGTCGAAGCGACGGCCACCGAAGCGATGCGCTCGAAACAAGCTTCCCGCCCATTGCGGGGCCGTGAGAGAAGCGAGCGGTCACGCGGTGCGGCCGTGCAGCGTGTGCCGAGATGCATCAGTAGCACAAATTTTAGTCGCATTTGCGTATCCGCGGACAGCCTGGTCACAATGTATCGGCCGCTGGACCTAGGTGCATGCGCATTTTTCAACCGCGGAGTCGCAAACGGTCGTTATGCGTCCATCTCCGTCGCTCGTTGAAGATGGCCTAAAACAAAATTGAAGAAACCAACAAAACAAAGAATACGAGGAGAAGGACCAAGCAAGGGCTTCGCCCATGGCCAGTGATGTGTACTCCTACATTATCACTCGCGGTGGCCCTAAACAACATAGAAAATAGTTGATAATCAAAGGCTCAAATGAGGCATACTAGGTACTATTGTTGGATCAATTAAGCAAGGTAGTACTTCATGAATAAAGAGGCTATAAATAGTGGATGATTTATTTGTTGGAGAGCATTTTTCCGAAGAACTGTAGAATGTTTTCGTACTTGTAATATTTTTGGACTAGCCCATCGAGGAGTTCGTACTGCGCTTGTTGTTCGCATCGAGTGTAGTCATCTTGTATTCAAAATTATACCTTCTATAAAAATATGGTATATCTTTAACGTACTACCAAAAAACCGTAGCAAAACATTGGGCTAGACGCTTTCTCAATTGCAATTGGGAAGAAGGACGGAGTCTATCAGATCGTTGGCACGATGACACTTTAAGCTCCTAGGGCGATCAACTAAAGATGGTAGTAATATCTTTCCTGAATAAAAGGGAGAAGAAATAATAATAAAAATTTGCAGAAATAAAAGAGGCTAGCATAATGAAGTACTTTTTACCAATTTTTTTGCGGAACAAGGTAGTAGTACACTCCCGATGGGTGATGAGGTAGTAGCATTTTTCTCGAATGAAAGAGGAGCCAAGAAATGGAGTACCCCTAGGATAGGATGAGTTGCAGGAGTACCCCTACGTCGAGCGCTGCCGGCGAGCGAACGCTCGATGTGGGGGGCATGGCGGACGCTCGAGGGGGAGGCCATGGCGGCCGTCTTCTTCGACTCCGGGAGCCCGCCCACCGTCAAGCGCTCTTCGTCGAGTGCTGCAGGCCGTGGACTCCAAGCGAGCTGCGTGTGAAGAGGGGGTCGACGGGCGGCAGAGGAGGCCAGGCCATAGCTACATCGTGCTACAACAACATCTAGTAGTATGAACATTTTCTCTCTAGGGCGGTGCGGTTCACCGCGTCCGATTCGCCCCAAATCTCGGCCGGAATCAAAGCTGAGAGTGGCTGCGGCGGCGCCATCGAATCTTGCCGTACACGGTCGAACAGAGAGAAGCCGACCAAGATCCCAACTCGCCCAAGCTCTCCCTCTCCCCCTCTGCAACCGCGCGTCGTCCGCTGGCCGACTGCTAGAGGCGGTCGTCGACTCGATTTGGGCTGCCATGGCCAACACTCGAGCTCGCCCTGACTAGAATTGAACAACCATGGTCTCCAAATTGAGCTCTCGTTGACTGGAGACGGTGGGCGCTGGGAGGGCATGGCACCGTTGGTGGAAAGGAAGGGGGACAGAGCTGATGAGGTCCGGCAGCGGTAGTGGAGGCCGGGTTGGCGGCGGGGTCTGGCTGGTCGCGCAGGGTGCGGCGGTAGTGGAGGCCGGGTTAGCGGCGTTTCGACGAGCTTGAGCGGCGTGTCCGCGACCTTGAGCGGGCGCGTCTGGGGATTGGATGCCTAGCTTCGTTGGACGCTTCGTTGGGTGGAGGTTGGCTGAGGGTTCAAGTGCGTCAGTGGGGATTAGAACATTAGTTACTTGGGTTTACTGTGGACAGCGTGGGACAGGGTCAAAGCACAAGCCAACTTAGTCCGAATCTCCACGCAGATCAAACGGCAATTGACGCATGCGCAGCTTCCCATGTGTGTACTGAATTCACTCTCTTGTTACATATGTCGGTTTCTTTTCCCTTTCTAATTTTTCAGTTTGCTAACTTCTTTTATTTTGGTTTCCAGCCGAGAAGGAAAAGCTTGCCCTCTAGCACCATGATGAACTGCAGGCTCAAAAGAATGAGACTGCGAGACTTAAAGAGGAGCTGATCCAGGTCGGGCTGCGGCACGACGGCGCGCTGAAGGAGGCCATCAAGGCCGGAAAAGCTGAGGTTGAGGAAGCCAAGGCTGCTTTGATTGAGCTTCATGAGAAGGAGGTGAAGGAAGTCCGGGACCAACTGTACCAGGAGCTCAAGGAGGAGAGGGACCTGCGAGTATTGGAGAGGCAGCGGAACAACTCGCTGGAGCTGGTCCAGATTGATGTTGGCATGATTCTCAAGGACCTGGACAATAAAGTCTGGAGTAAGCAACTTTCTCTTTCCTTGTGAGTTTTCTTTTGCTACCGGTTTATTCTTATACCGGCCTCTTCTGTTATCTTTCGCAGATGTCTTCCCTGAATCGCAGGCACGTGCCGAAGCGGCCGTTGCCAAGGTCAGGGTCGAGGATCCGGCTGCTGATGCCGCCCCCTGGACTACTGAAGAGTATGTCTCTGCCCTCTGTTCTCACGTGTCCTACATGAGCAAGCTTGCCGAGTTTCCGGATGCTACGATCCAGGCCTTCAAGTGCTTGTGGCCCGGTGAAACGATGCCAAACCGTGTGGATACCATCATCGCCCGGCTTAACGAATGCGGCACCCGGCTTCAGGAATGGCGACGCTCTGCTACGCGCTAAGGTGCAGACACAGCTTTTGCGGTTTTTTTGCTCCTGGTATGAGGACCTGGACTTGGACACTTTGACCACCATGCGTGGAGATGCTCCAACTGACACCAATCCGGACCTCACTGCCAAGCGCCGCAAGCGAGCGTACCAGATTGCTCACTATGCACCCGTCAGCACCTTCATACCGGCACCTGCAGAGCTTGAAGATGCCGAGAGCGAGGATGAAGATGAAGAAGCTGAGGATGCCACCCCAGAAGAAACCGCCACCACCAATGACGAATCTTCCCGAACTGGCCAAGCTCCGGAGAGCTCTTCTGCGGAATATGAATGAAAATCTTTGCGCCAGTCTCAAAAAACAATTCGTGAAATCGCCCGGTATGCCGGGTTGGAAGATGTAATATACAATTTAAGTATTTTGGTGCATTGAACTTGTTAGTTTGCTAAGTCTGGTATGTTCGTCATGTTTTAGACCGCTATGTATGTTTGAACTATGTTTGGTTTTCGTGAACCGTTATGTCAAGCACTCCGGGTTCAGTCCCGAGTTCAATTCGGTGTTTGCTTAGCTCTTTGACTTTGGCTCTGTCTACCTCTTTTGGCCGTTTTGACGTATGAGGTCCAAAGTCCTTTAGCCAAACACACAATTTCTTGAACTTAGAGAAAAAACTTCGAGTATCGAAATTTTTATAAAAACCAATATAACCAGGGTTAGTTAAAATCTCTTCCGGATTGTTTGTTTTCGGTTTCTTTCTCGCCCTTCATGTGTTCAAATCCTTTCGGTTTGTCTTGCTTGCCATGAAGCTGGGTTGCGGACATCAGCTAAGTCGAAGATTTACGTTTAGGTTAAACACATTACTAAACCGGAAAAGCGAACTTTAAGCAAACCAACCGGCATACAGAAAAATAAACACATTGCATGCAATTTCGATAAAGGCAGTCCCCGAGGTACATTAAAGGTGCCGGCATACATAGCTAGCAAAATACTGAAAAAAAGTACACGAACTTCTTACATTACATCCTTAGGAATAGAAAGGGCGAAGTAGAGCTACATTCTATGAGCACTTGGTTTCTTCTCCTAACATGTCCTTCCTTCCTTTCTTGGCATCCTATGCATCTATAAGATAGTAGGCATCATTGTGCAGAGCTTTGCTCACAATGAAAGGTCCCTTCCATGGAGGTGAGAGTTTGTGTTGTCCTTCAGTGCACTGCACTAGACGTAGCACTAGGTCTCCTTCTTGGAACACCCTTGGATTTACCTTCCGGCTATTATAGCGTTTGAGGTTCTGTTGGTATATGGTTGATCTTGCCAATGCCAGCTCTCTTTGTTCTTCGAGCAAGTCGACATCATTTTCTCTGGCCTCTTTGACCTCTTCCTCTATATAGAGTTGGACTCGTGGTGAGTCATGGAGAATGTCGGTTGGTATGACCGCTTCTGCTCCATATACCATGAAAAATGGTGTATAACCGGTTGATCGGTTTGGTGTGGTCCTTAGACTCCACAATACAGATGGTAATTCATGAAGCCAACATCCTGGCGTTTTTTCGAGTGGCTTAATCAGCCGAGGTTTTATACCGGACAGCACCAGTGCATTTGTTCTCTCCACCTGCCCATTGGCTTGCGGATGTGCCACAGAGGCAATGTCAAGCCGGATCCCATTATCCTCACAAAACCATTAAAGTTCTCCTTGGGCGAAGTTTGTGCCATTGTCAGTTATAATGATGTGTGGGTAACCATACCGCAAGATGATGTATTTCAGAAATTTCACGGTCGTGTGCCCATCACATTTCCGGATTGGCTTAACTTCCACCCATTTGGTAAACTTGTCCACCATGACCAGAACATGTGCCATGCTTCCTCTCGCTGGCCGGAATGGTCCGACCATGTCCAGGCACCAAACCTCAAAGGGCCAAGTTATCGGGATTGTTTTTAAGCCGGAGGCTGGGGTGTGGTTTTGCTTGCTGTATCTCTGGCACCCGTTAAACTTTCGGACCAGATCTTACGCGTCCTCCAAAGTAGTGGGCCAATAGAACCCATGCCGGAAAACCTTGGCCACCAAAGCTCTTCACGAAGCATGATACCAGCATTCTCCTTGGTGAATTTCTTGAAGCATTTCTTTTCCTTCTTCCGGCTCCACACATCGCTGCAGAACTCCCGTGACACTTCTTTTGTACAGCTCCCCACTGATGATGGTGTAAGCTTTGGACCTCCTTTGAATCCTTCGTGACCCTGTTTCTTCGGTCGGTTAACCGCCGTTTGCCAGGAACTCCATGACTGGCTTTCCCCATGATGGTGCCTCTCGAACAACAAAGACCGGCATGTCAACCTCCATGCGGTCCACCGACATAGTTTCTTACGGCTTTGACTCTGAAGTCCCCGTGTTAGGTGGAGCAGTCCCCAAGCTAGATGGAGCAGTCCCTGGGTTTGCTTTGTCGATGTCCATCGGAACAACGTGTGACTCCGGAACGAAAATTGACTCGGATTCCGGACTTGGTTTGATTGACGGCTTCCGTAGGTGTCACAAGGCTATTCCAGGTGGAATTTCTTGCTTGGATGAGCCCAGCTTGGACAAAGTATCCGCTGCGTCGTTCTCTGCCCGCGGCATGCGGTGAAATTCGCAACCTTCGAAGAATCCCGCAATCTGTTGCACATCGAACCGGTATGTGGCCATGTTGGCATCTTTTGCATCCCAATCTCCGGAACACTGCAGTACCACGAGATCTAAATCACCGTAGCATATGATCCGGCGCACTCCGACTTCTTTTGTGACTTTAATCCATGGACTAAAGCTTCATACCCAACGACATTGTTTGATGCCCTGAAGTGTATTTGCAGCACATATCTCAGGTTGTCTCCCTTTGGTGAGGTGAGAACCACTCCGGCTCCAAGTCCTTCCTTGAGCTTCGAGCCGTCAAAGTGCATCCTCCAGTACTCCCTTTCCGGCAGTGGGGGCTTGTATTGCATCTCGTCCCAATCTACCAAGAAATCTGTCAGTGCCTGCGACTTAATCGCATCTCTTCTTTTGTAAAGCGGCACATATGATGACAATTGGATTGTCCATTTTGCGATCCTACCGCTCGCATCCTTATTGCCGATGATTTCCGAGATAGGAGCCTCGCAAACCACTGTCATCGGGTGTTCCTCGAAGTAGTGCTTAAGCTTTGTGGCGGCCATGAACATGCCATAGGTCATTTTCTGATAGTCCGGGTAGTTTTGTTTCGAGAGAGAGAGCACCTCGCTCAGGTATTATACCGGCCTTTGCACGGTTTTTTCCTTCCTCTTCTCTTTCCACCACGACCACATCGCTTACGACCCGGTTTGTTGCTGCTATGTAAAGCATCATATATGGGTTCTATTTCCAAAGGTGACGCCAGAATTGGCGCGGTGGCCAACATCTTTTTTAGCTCCTTGAACGCCGTGTCGGCTTGCGAAGTCCAGACAAAAGTGTCCGATTTTCTCATTAGCGCATACAATGGCAAGGATTTTTCTCCCAGCCGGATTACAAACCGGCTTAAGGATGCCAAGCACCCGGTAAACTTTTGCATGTCGTTAAGGCATTGAGGTAATTCCATCCTTTTGATCGCCCGAATTTTTACCGGATTAACTTCTATTCCGCGGCTTGAGACCAGGAAACCGAGCAGTTTTCCGACAGGTACGCCGAAAGTGCATTTTGCCAGGTTAAGTTTCATCCGGAACCTTCGTAAGTTATCAAATATTTGTCTCAGATCGTCGATCAAAGTATCTTTTACTTTTGTTTTTATCACGACGTCGTCGACATAGACTTGCACATTTTTACCGATTTGGTCGTGCAGGCATTTTTGCATACAGCACTGGTACGTTGCACCGGCATTTCTCAAACCAAAAGGCATAGTGACATAGCAATAAGCCCCGTGCGGGGTAATGAAAGGAGTTTTTATTTGATCTTCCTTTTTCAGGGGAATTTGGTGGAAACCAGAGTAAGCATCCAGAAACGTTACAGTTCACATCCAGCAGTGGAATCGATCACTTGATCAATCCGGGGTAGTGGGAATGGGTCTTTGGGGCAAGCCTTGTTCAGGTGGGTGTAGTCAATGCACATGCGCCAAGCCTTCGGTGCCTTCGGGTCTTCTTCCTACTTCTTCTCGATCAGCACGGGATTTGCCAGCCACTCGGTATGCAGGACCTCAACAATGAAGCCGAATACGAGCAGTTTGGTTACTTCTTCTCCGATGATTTTCCTCCTATCTTCATCAAACCAGCGTAAAGGTTGCTTCACTGGCTTAGCGTCCTTTCGGACATTCAGAGAGTGCTCAGCCAACTCCCTCGGCACACCCACCAGGTCATCAGTAGACCAGGCAAAGATGTTCCGATTCTCACGGAGGAAGTTGACGAGCGCGCTTTCCTATGCCTCACTCAGGCTAGCACCAATACGAACGGTACGCTCTGGGTAAGCCTGATCCAGCACGATGTCCTTTGTTTCCTTTGGTGGCTTGAAAGCTGTTCCGCCAAGTTGGCCGCTCATTGCCGCTAAGTTTAGCTGGGAAGATTGAGCCAGCGCAACGGCAGTTTGAATCCTTCTTTTTTCTTCTGCTATGACTAGTGATTCGGCCAGATTTGATCCGGCTGAAGCAGTTTCCATTGAGACTTTGTAGTTTCCCACCACGGTTATTGGACCGTTAGGTGCCGGTATCTTCATTTTCAGGTAAGCTATATGAGTTGAGGCCATGAACTTTGCCAATGTCGGCCTTCCCAGTAGTGCATGGTAAGGGTTGTCCAGATCAACCACTTCGAACAGGATATTTTGCACTCGACAATTATCTCGGCCGCCAAACAGGACATCAACCCGGACTTTGCCCATCTGAGAGGAGGACAATCCCGGAACTATGCCGTGGAAAGTCATGCGACTCAGCTCCAGCATGTTTTCCGTGATACCCAACGTATGCATGGTATGCCGGTACATGATGTTGATGCTGCTGCCGTTGTCGATTAGCACCTTGCTAAACCGGACACGCGCTGATGGCCCATGCATTATGGGATCCACCACCAGAGCATATCCACCCGGATTTGGCATCACTTTTGGATGATCTTTTAAGGTCCAGGTGATCCCTTGTTCTGACCACTACATGTATCTCGGTACTGACGGTATAACAACATTTACTTCCATAGAATGCCGGTGCATACTTTGCCGGTCTCCTGGCTCAGTCACAAATACCACACAACACATGTCCGGATCATGATATACGTTCCGGCCCAAAGGCGCTTGAGGCGCGGCATTGTTGTTATTAGCATGCGCTACCTGGTGAACTCCTTCCGGTTGCTGCTGATTTTGCTGGTTGTGTACCGGTTGAGCATTCGCCCCGGTAAGCGGAGGTGGTGGTGGAAATGTTTCGAACCCTTCTTTCATCAATCTCTTGGTGCAGGAACAATCCTTCGTCAAATGATTTGCTGGCTTCGTTGGGTTAGGAGTATGCCACCGACATGGTTGATCCATTGCGGATTCCATGGTTTACTTGGGCTGATCATGCCAAGGTTTTTTCTCCACCCATTGCTTCTTCTGGCCAGCCCAGGGCTGACCTCCCATTTTCTGTCTTTGGCTTCCGCCGGCTTCCGAATTGTCTTGTACCACGGCCACTTGCTGCATTCCATACCTTATGTCTGGAAAATCTTTCCTTCTTTTGTTATGGTGGTTGTTCCGGTATTGATCTTGGCGCGGTGGGAGTCTCGGCAACGGATCACCCGCGATTCTCGGCTGCATTGGATCTCCCAATGCATAGCTGTGACTCTGTGAGCCACCCGGATCATTTTAGCCAAAGTTGTCGGCATGTTTCTCTGCAGCTTCTGCCACAACGGTGAACCTCTCCTGCAACCGTTATAGAACCAACTTATGGCCTGAGCTTCTATCACACCCTCGCAAGAGTTTCTTATTGAACTCCACCGGGTTAGATATTCCCGGTCAGTTTCGTTTTCGCGCTGATTGCACATGGCGAGCTGCTGTGGTCGGTTAGGCCTCCGGTATGTACTGCTGAAATTACTCACAAAGGCTTCTTTAAAGTCAAGCCATCCATTTATGCTTCCTTTTGGCAAGTTATTCATCCAAATTCGTGCCGGTCCAACTAGCACAGACGATATAAATCTTACCGCCCAGCGCCGGTTTCCTCCTCCAGCAACTGTTCCTCCACCACCAGCAACGTATACCACTGTGATGTAATCCGCGAGCCAATCTTCTGGATTTGTGCTACCATCATATGTTCTTGTATCTCGGGGCAACTGAAAATTGCGCACGGGTGGTTTTCTCTCATGATCCGGGGGCCAAAACATGGTAGACCTGGTGGACCCTCTGTCGTTGCCTATTCGACGGTACTCCAGAGGAGGGATCCTCATGGAGGGGAGAAGAAGTAGGGGCCATTGGGCGGAGAGTCCTCGGGACGGTGGTACGCGATTTACCCAGCTTCGGACCACCTGCACGATGGCAAGGCCTACTGCTGCTTGTCTGGAATTATCTGGGCGCTTTCGCGTTGTTACAATGAGTTGTGGTTGTGCCTCTAGGGCTCCCGGGATCCGGCTTATAAAAGCGCACGGATCTAGGGTTACATGGAGAGTCCTAGCCGGATTACAAGTTGCCTAACTACGGTACAATATCTTGCCGTGCACATCAAGGATCCGCCTTCCATCTACGTCGTACTGGATCCGGGTTCCTCATGGGCCTCTACGGATCCGGCCTCCTCCGAAGGTCGGTTAGGATCCGGCTTCCTGATCCTGGGTTGGACTTCATCCTTCATGATCATCAGCAACTGGGCCGCCCGATGGGCCACATGCCACATCACCGTCTGTGGGCCACCCAGGCTTGCCGGATCTAGGCACTGTCGATGGTACACCCATGAAGTATACCCACAACACCCTCAGACTCTATCATTTCGGACAAGTACACTCTGTCCAATCTGTGCCGCGCATCTTGAAGTGGCATGCCTCTTTCTCCCACACGTTCTCCCAAAGGATTCATGTGGTTTCCGATTCTTTCCAACACGGAATCGTCCTCATCATACCAGTTCGGTGCCGCGGCATTGCCTCTTGGATGCCTTGGTGGCGGCATTTCCGCACCGGCATATGCGGCTCTGACCGGCCTGTAATTTTGCCCGGATTCTCCGTATCCGGCATGAGCGTTTCCGACATAGCCATTTCCGGCGTGACCGTGGCCTGCACCTTGGCTTCTTCTGTCGGCATTGTTTAGCCCGTCCTTTTGTTTTCCGGCCAAAACTGGATCATACACCGTCATTTATTGCCCATTTATGGGGGGACGATGCCTGCCCATGCGAATTTTCCGGAACGTTTTTAGCCGATGAACGACTTGGGATGCACCAACATATTTTTTGCTGCGTGCAGCTTCTGCATTTTGTTTTTCTACCATATCTAGCACTTCTTTAACCCGGGCCTCTGTTTCTCCAGGGCATCCCCTGTCAGAGAATCACATGCCTCTACTGCAGCTCTAGCAGCCCTAGGAGTTTTATCCGGACTACTTTATTTTGGCTTCTCTTCCGGCGAAAGAGATACCGACATAGACTTTCTAGAAAGAACTTCTCAGCGCAAATCCTTGTCTAAGTTACGACCTCTAATCCGTGTAGCAGCTACTCTAGCAGGATTAGCGCTAACAGAAGCAAAGTCGTGTGCTGCGTTATACTCACGTCGGGTGATGTTGGGTTTTTGCTGAGCGCGGGTGATGTCGGCGGCGCCGTTGAGAAGCATCTGCTGATGCGCCTCCAGTTCGGCTTGTGTTTCCGCGGCATCGGCATTGGGCGCGATGGGCGTTGCCAGCACGCTCATGGCTTCCTGAAGCGGAGTCGCGACCGGTGGCGTGTGGGAGGTGCCAGTGCCGTTCTGCTCTCGCTCGAGTGGATGCTTCGCCTTCCGTCTGGACCTGGTGGGCTCAGCATTTTCTCCGGCCGCTCCTTTGCTGGCATCTGCGGCTCCTGCCACCATCACCTCGACGCTGCCAGCGGTGCGATCGGCACGCGGCCCGCGGGCGGCAGCGTACATCGGTGGATCCGGCGCATCCAGCACCTTTGAAGGGTACTGGTTCACCGGCACAGTGCCGAGGTAGACGTGGTGCTCGCCAAAGCTGATGATGCGGCCGTTCTTGGGGAAGCGGCTGCCGTTGGCAAAGCAGCATGTGTTGTCGTTGACAAAGTCCATTATCTGTTGTCTATGTTGTCCCGGTATGGATGTCTAAGTTGAGAATAATCAAAAGCGAGAAATCCAATGCGAACTTTCTCCTTAGACCTTTGTACAGGCGGCATAGAGGTACCCCTTTGTGACACTTGGTTGAAACATATGCTATGCAATGATAATCCATGTTAATCCAAGCTAATTAGGACAAGGTGCGAGCACTATTGGTATACTATGCATGAGGCTTGCAACTTATAAGATATCTTATACATAACACATATGACTTATTACTACCGTTGACAAAATTGTTTCTATGTTTTCAAAATGAAAAGCTCTAGCACAAAAATAGTAATCCATGCTTCCCTCTGCGAAGGGCCATTCTTCTACTTTATTGTTGAGTCAGTTTACCTACTTCTTTCTATCTCAGAAGCAAACACTTGCGTAAACTATGTGTATTGATTCTTACATGTTTACCTATTGCACTTGTTATATTGATTTATGTTGACAATTATCCATGAGATATACATGTTGAAGTTGAAAGCAACCGCTGAAACTTATATCTTCCTTTGTGTTGCTTCAAAGCTTTCTACTAAGAATTTATTGCTTTATGAGTAACTCTTATGCAAGTCTTATTGATGCTTGTCTTGAAAGTATTATTCATGAAAAGTCTTTGCTATAAGATTCAGTTGTTTACTCATTATCTTCATCATTGCTTCGAATCGCTGCATTCATCTCATATGCTTTACAATAGTATTGATCAAGATTATGATAGCATGTCACTTCAGAAATTATCCTTGTTATCGTTTACCTACTCGAGGGTGAGTAGGAACTAAGCTTGGGGATGCTTGATACGTCTCAAACGTATCTATAATTTCTTATGTTCCATGCTACTTTTATGACGATACTCACATGTTTTATACACACTTTATGTCATTATTATGCATTTTCCGGCACTAACCTATTGACAAGATGCCGAAGAGCCAGTTGATGTTTTCTGCTGTTTTTGGTTTCAGAAATCCTACAAAGGAAATATTCTCGGAATTGGACGAAATCAACGCCCAGGGTCTTATGTTTCCATGAAGCTTCCAGAAGACCGAAAGGATTACGAAGTGGGAGGCGAGGCGCCGCCACACCAGGGCCGCGCGGCCAAGGGTGGGGCCGCGCCGCCCTAGCGTGTGGGCCCCTCATGTCGCCCCTAAACCTACCCTTCCGCCTACTTAAAGCCTTCGTCGCGAAACCCCCAGTACCGAGAGCCACGATACGGAAAACCTTCCAGAGACGCCGCCGCCGCCAATCCCATCTCGGGGGATTCAGGAGATCGCCTCCGGCACCCTGCCGGAGAGGGAATCATCTCCCGGAGGGCTCTTCATCGCCATGATCGCCTCCGGATTGATGTGTGAGTAGTTCACCCCTGGACTATGGGTCCATAGCAGTAGCTAGATGGTTGTCTTCTCCTCATTGTGCTATCATGTTAGATCTTGTGAGCTGCCTATTATGATCAAGATCATCTATTTGTAATGCTACATGTTGTGTTTGTTGGGATCCGATGAATATTGAATACTATGTCAAGTTGATTATCAATCTATCATATATGTTGTTTATGTTCTTGCATGCTCTCCGTTGCTAGTAGAGGCTCTGACCAAGTTGATACTTGTAACTCCAAGAGGAAGTATTTATGCTCGATAGTGGGTTCATGCCTCCATTGAATCTGGGACGATGTGACGAAAGTTCTAAGGTTGTGGATGTGCTGTTGCCACTAGGGATAAAACATCGGTGCTTTGTCTAAGGATATTTGTGTTGATTACATTACGCACCATACTTAATGCAATTGTCTGTTGTTTGCAACTTAATGCCGGAAGGGGTTCGGATGATAACCTGAAAGTGGACTTTTTAGGCATAGATGCATGCTGGATAGCGGTCTATGTACTTTGTCGTAATGCCCTGATTAAATCTCATAGTACTCATCATGATATATGTATGTGCATTGTTATGCCTTCTTTATTTGTCAATTGCCCAACCGTAATTCGTTCACCCAACATGCTATTTATCTTATGGGAGAGACACCACTAGTGAGCTGTGGACCCCGGTCCATTCTTTACATCTGAAATACAATCCATCGCAATTGTTCTTTCCTGTTCTTCGCAAACAAACATCATCTTCCACACTATACATCTAATCCTTTGTTTACGAGCAAGCCGGTGAGATTGACAACCTCACTCGTTACGTTGGGGTAAAGTACTTTGATTGTGTTGTGCGGGTTCCATGTTGGCGCGGAATCCCTGGTGTTGCGCCGCACTACACTCCGTCACCAACAACCTTCACGTGATCCTTGACTCCTACTGGTTCGATAAACCTTGGTTTCTTACTGAGGGAAAACTTGCTACTGTACGCATCACACCTTCCTCTTGGGGTTCCCAACGGACGTGTGTTAACTACATGCATCAAGCTCTTTTTCTGGCGCCGTTGCCGGGGAGATCAAGACACGCTGCAAGGGGGGTCTCACATCCAATCTCTTTACTTTGTTTTTGTTTTTGTCTTGTTTAATTTATTTTATTTACTGCTTTGTTTGCTCTTTATATCAAAATACAAAAAAAGATTAGTTGCTAGCTTTACTTTATTTACTATCTTGTTTGCGTTCTCCATATTAAAAACACACACAAAAATTAGTTACTTGCATTTACTTTATTTATTTTGCTTTATTTACTACTGCTAAAAATGAGTAATCCTGAAGTTGAAGTTCGTTCATTTAAGCAACAAGGTGGAGAAAGCTTTAAAGATGCTTGGTATAGAATTAGTGATACTCATCATAGGTGCACTAAGAAACACTCCACTATTATCCTACTTAGGAACTTTTATGTTGGCATGTCTAGCTAGAATAGGTATGTTCTTGATACTCTTTCGGGGGGTAATTTTCTAGGTACTCCTGCTTTAGAAGCTAGTTGCATCATTGAGAGCCTAGTTGGAATACCACCTATTAATGAAACTAAAATTGAAATCTCTCTTGAGGATGTCATGAAAAAGTTGGAAGCCATAGAGAAAAATCTTCCAAGTGTTGATACTAAGCTGGGAATATTACTTGATAATCTCGATAAACTTGATAAATCCCTAGGAGGAATTAATGAAAGAATTGCTATTTTAGAAACTTATGCTATCCATGATAATCAAACCCATAGGATTGGTAAACTTGAAGAAGCAATGGGAACATTGGGTTCAACTTTTTCTTCTCTTAAATTTAAGGAGAAAGCTTATGTGGGCAAGGAGCAAAAATTCATGTATGTCTCTAAGGTGCCTAAGCCAAAGAATTATTATAAGCCTAAAGCTGATAAAACCCTTAGTACCACTATGGGAAATTTAGATAATGGAGCATCTAAGGTAACCCTCTGCAACAAGTTGTGTTTGTAAGGAAAATTATGATGTTGATGCTTCATCTCTTGATAATACTTGATTCACACTTTCTGCGCCTAGCTGAAAGGCGTTAAAGAAAAGCGCTTATGGGAGACAACCCATTATTTTACTTCTGCACTTTTATTTTATATTTGAGTCTTGGATGTTGTTACTACTGTAGCAACCTCTTCTTATCTTTATTTTATTGCATTGTTGTGCCAAGTAAAGTCTTTGATAGTAATGTTGATACTAGATTTGGATTACTGCACAGGAACAGATTTCTTGCTGTCACGAATTTGAGTAGAATTCTCTGCAGGTAACTCAGAAAAATCTGCCAATTTACGTGCGTGATCCTCAGATATGTACGCAACTTTCATTCAATTTGAGCATTTTCATCTGAGCAAGTTAAGTGCCCCAGAAAATTCGTCTTTACGGACTGTTCTGTTTTGACAGATTCTGCCTTTTATTTCACAATGCCTGTTTTGCTATGTTCGATGGATTTCTTTGTTCCATTGACTTTCAGTAGCTTTGTGCAATGTCCAGAAGTGTTAAGAATGATTATGTCACCTCTGAATATATGAATTTTCAATTATGCACTAACCCTCTAATGAGTTTGTTTCGAGTTTGGTGTGGAGGAAGTTTTCAAGGGTCAAGAGAGGAGGATGATACAATATGATCAAGAAGAGTGAAAAGTCTAAGCTTGGGGATGCCCCCGTGGTTCATCCCTGCATATTTCAAGAAGACTCAAGCATCTAAGCTTGGGGATGCCCAAGGCATCCCCTTCTTCATCGACAACTTATCAGGTCACCTCTAGTGAAACTATATTTTTATTCAGTCACATCTTATGTGCTTTACTTGGAGCGTCTGTTTGTTTTTGTTTTTGTTTTTGTTTTTGGTTGAATAAAATCGGATCCTAGCATTCTTTGTTTGGGAGAGAGACACGCTCCGCTGTTGCATATGAACACATATGTTCTTAGCTTTATTCTTAATGTTCATGGCGAAGGTTGAACTACTTCGTTCATTGATATATGGCTGGAAACGGAAAATGCTGCATGTGGTAATTGGTATAATGTCTTGAATAATTTGATACTTGGAAATTGTTGTGCTCATATAGATCATGTTTAAGCTCTTGCATCATGTACTTTGCACCTATTAATGAAGAACTACATAGAGCTTGTTAAAATTTGGTTTGCATGATTGGTCTCTCTAAGTCTAGATATTTTCTGGTTAAGGTGTTTGAACAACAAGGAGACAGTGTAGAGTCTTATAATGCTTGCAATATGTTCATATGTGAGTCTTGCTGCACCGTTTTATACGTGAGTTTGCTTCAAACAACCTTGCTAGCCTAGCCTTGTATTGAGAGGAATTCTTCTCGTGCATCCAAATCCATGAGCCAAAAACTATGCCAGTTGTGTCCACCATACCTACATACTACATGGTATTTCTCTGCCATTGCAAAGTAAATTACTTGAGTGCTACCTTTAAAATTCTATCCTTTGTCTTTGCAATATATAGCTCATGGGAAAATAGCCTTAAAAACTATTGTGGTGAAGAATATGTACTTATGTATCTTATTTCTTAATAAGTTGCTTGTTGAGCGGTAACCATGCTTCTGGGGACGCCATCAACTTTTACCTTTGTTGAATATCATGTGAGTTGCTATGCATGTTCGTCTTGTCTAAAGTAAGGGCGATTTTCATGATCAAATGGTTTGAGTATGCATATTGTTAGAGAAGAACATTGGGCCGCTAACTAAAGCCATGATCCATGGTGGAAGTTTCAGTTTGGACAATTAATCCTCAATCTCTTATGAGAATTTTATCTGTTGTTGAATGCTTATGCATTAAAGAGGAGTCCATTATCTATTGTCTATGTTGTCCCGGTATGGATGTCTAAGTTGAGAATAATCAAAAGCGAAAAATCCAATGCGAACTTTCTCCTTAGACCTTTGTACGAGCGGCATAGAGGTACCCCTTTGTGACACTTGGTTGAAACATATGCTATGCAATGATAATCCATGTTAATCCAAGCTAATTAGGACAAGGTGCGAGCACTATTGGTATACTATGCATGAGGCTTGCAACTTATAAGATATCTTATACATAACACATATGACTTATTACTACCGTTGACAAAATTGTTTCTATGTTTTCAAAATGAAAAGCTCTAGCACAAAAATAGTAATCCATGCTTCCCTCTGCGAAGGGCCATTCTTCTACTTTATTGTTGAGTCAGTTTACCTACTTCTTTCTATCTCAGAAGCAAACACTTGCGTAAACTATGTGTATTGATTCTTACATGGTTACCTATTGCACTTGTTATATTGATTTATGTTGACAATTATCCATGAGATATACATGTTGAAGTTGAAAGCAACCGCTGAAACTTATATCTTCCTTTGTGTTGCTTCAAAGCTTTCTACTAAGAATTTATTGCTTTATGAGTAACTCTTATGCAAGTCTTATTGATGCTTGTCTTGAAAGTATTATTCATGAAAGTCTTTGCTATATGATTCAGTTGTTTACTCATTATCTTCACCATTGCTTCGAATCGCTGCATTCATCTCATATGCTTTACAATAGTATTGATCAAGATTATGATAGCATGTCACTTCAGAAATTATCCTTGTTATCGTTTACCTACTCGAGGGCGAGTAGGAACTAAGCTTGGGGATGCTTGATACGTCTCAAACGTATCTATAATTTCTTATGTTCCATGCTACTTTTATGACGATACTCACATGTTTTATACACACTTTATGTCATTATTATGCATTTTCCGGCACTAACCTATTGACGAGATGCCGAAGAGCTAGTTGCTTGTTTTCTGCTGTTTTTGGTTTCAGAAATCCTACAAAGGAAATATTCTCGGAATTGGACGAAATCAACGCCCAGGGTCTTATTTTTCCACGAAGCTTCCAGAAGACCGAAAGGATTACGAAGTGGGGCGACGAGGCGCCGCCACACCAGGGCCGCGCGGCCAAGGGTGGGGCCGCGCCGCCCTAGCGTGTGGGCCCCTCGTGTCGCCCCTAAACCTACCCTTCCGCCTACTTAAAGCCTTCGTCGCGAAACCCCCAGTACCGAGAGCCACGATACGGAAAACCTTCCAGAGACGCCGCCGACGCCAATCCCATCTCGGGGGATTCAGGAGATCGCCTTCGGCACCCTGCCGGAGAGGGGAATCATCTCCCGGAGGGCTCTTCATCGCCATGATCGCCTCCGGATTGATGTGTGAGTAGTTCACCCCTGGACTATGGGTCCATAGCAGTAGCTAGATGGTTGTCTTCTCCTCATTGTGCTATCATGTTAGATCTTGTGAGCTGCTTATCATGATCAAGATCATCTATTTGTAATGCTACATGTTGTGTTTGTTGGGATCCGATGAATATTGAATACTATGTCAAGTTGATTATCAATCTATCATATATGTTGTTTATGTTCTTGCATGCTCTCCGTTGCTAGTAGAGGCTCTGGCCAAGTTGATACTTGTAACTCCAAGAGGGAGTATTTATGCTCGATAGTGGGTTCCTGCCTCCATTGAATCTGGGACAGTGACAGAAAGTGCTGTTGCCACTAGGGATAAAACATCGGTGTTTTGTCTAAGATATTTGTGTAGATTACATTACGCACCATACTTAATGCAATTGTCTGTTGTTTGCAACTTAATACTGGAAGGGGTTCGGATGATAACCTGAAAGTGGACTTTTTAGGCATAGATGCATGCTGGATAGCGGTCTATGTACTTTGTCGTAATGCCTGATTAAATCTCATAGTACTCATCATGATATATGTATGTGCATTGTTATGCCTTCTTTATTTGTCAGTTGCCCAACTGTAATTCGATCACCCAACATGCTATTTATATTATGGGAGAGACACCACTAGTGAACTGTGGACCCCGGTCCATTATATACATCTGAAATACAATCTACTGCAATTGTTCTTTACTGTTCTTCGCAAACAAACATCATCTTCCACACTATACAATTAATCCTTTATTTACAAGCAAGCCGGTGAGATTGACAACCTCATCTGTTACGTTGGGGCAAAGTACTTTGATTGTGTTGTGCAGGTTCCACGTTGGCGCCGGAATCCCTGGTGTTGCGCCGCACTACACTCCATCACCAACAACCTTCACGTGATCCTTGACTCCTACTGGTTCGATAAACCTTGGTTTCTTACTGAGGGAAAACTTGCTACTGTACGCATCGCACCTTCCTCTTGGGGTTCCCAACGGACGTGTGTTAACTGCACGCATCATTAGGCAGCTCACAAGATCTAACATGATAGCACAATGAGGAGAAGACAACCATCTAGCTACTGCTATGGACCCATAGTCCAAGGATGAACTGCTCACGCATCAGTCCGGAGGCGGGCATGATGATGTAGAGCCCTCCGGTGATGATTCCCCTCTCCGGCAGGGTGCCGGAGGTGATCTCCTGAATCCCCCGAGATGGGATGGCGGCGGCGGCGTCTCTGGAACTTTTTCCGTATCGTGGCTCTCGGTAATAGGGTTTTCGCGACGGAGAGTTTAAGTAGGCGGAAGGGCAGAGTCGGAGGAGGCACGGGGGCCCCACACCATAGGCTGGTGCGGGCCCCATGCTGGCCGCGCCGCCCTATGGTTAGGGCGCCTCGTGGCCCCACTTCGTATCCTCTTCGGTCTTCTGGAAGCTCCGTGGAAAAATAAGACCCTGGGCGTTTGTTTCGTCCAATTCCGAGAATATTTTCTGTGTAGGATTTCTGAAACCAAAAACAGCACAAAACAGGAACTGACGCTTCGGCATCTCGTTAATAGGTTAGTGCCGGAAAATGCATATAAATGATATAAAGTGTATATAAAACATGTGAGTATTGTCATAAAACTAGCATGGAACATAAGAAATTATAGATACGTTTGAGACGTATCAAGCATCCCCAAGCTTAGTTCCTACTCGCCCTCGAGTAGGTAAACGATAACAAGGATAATTTCTGAAGTGACATGCTGCTATCATAATCTTGATCAATACTATTGTAAAGCATATGAGATGAATGAAGTGATTCGAAGCAATGATAAAGAAAATCATTAAACAACTGAATCATATAGCAAAGACTTTTCATGAATAGTACTTTCAAGACAAGAATCAATAAGACTTGCATAGGAGTTAACTCATAAAGCAATAAATTCTTAGTAGAAAGTTTTGAAGCAACACAAAGGAAGATATAAGTTTCAGCGGTTGCTTTCAACTTCAACATGTATATCTCATGGATAATTGTCAACACAAAGTAATATGATGAATGAAAATAAGCAAGTATGTAGGAATCAATGCACATAGTCGACACAAGTGTTTGCTTCTAAGATAGAAAGAAGTAGGTAAACTGACTCAACACAAAGTAAAAGAAAGGCCCTTCGCAGAGGGAAGCATGGATTACTATTTTTGTGCTAGAGCTTTTATTTTGAAAACATAGAAACAATTTTGTCAACGGTAGTAATAATTCATATGTGTTATGCATAAGACATCCTATAAGTTGCAAGCCTCATGCATAGAATACCAATAGTGCTCGCACCTTGTCCTAATTAGCTTGGATTTACATGGATTATCATTGCATAACATATGTTTCAACCAAGTGTCACAAAGGGGTACCTCTATGCCGCCTGTACAAAGGTCCAAGGAGATAGATCGCATTTGATTTCTCGTTTTTGATAGATCTCAACTAATAACATCCATACCGGGACAACATAGAAAACAGATAATGGACTCCTCTTTAATGCATAAGCATTCAAAAACAGATAATATTCTCATAAGAGATTGAGGATTAATGTCCAAACTGAAACTTCCACCATGATACATGACTTTAGTTAGCGGCCCAATGTTCTTCTCTAACAATATGCATACTCAAACCATTTGATCATGATAAATCGCCCTTACTTCAGACAAGACGAACATGCATAGCAACTCACATGATATTCAACAAAGGTGTAAAAATTTGATGGCGGCGTCCCCAGAAACATGGTTATCGCTCAACAAGCAACTTATAAGAAATAAGATACATAAGCAACATATTCAATACCACAATAGTTTTTAAGCTATTTTCCCATGAGCTATGTATTGCAAAGACAAGGAATGAAATTTTAAAGGTAGCACACAAGCAATTTACTTTGGAATGGAAGAAAAATACCACATAGTAGGTAGGTATGGTGGACACAAATGGCATAGGTTTTGGCTCAAGGATTTGGATGCACGAGAAGTATTCCCTCTCAGTACAAGGCTTTGGCTAGCAAGGTTGTTTGAAGCAAACACAAGTATGAACCTGTACAGCAAAACTTACATAAGAACATATTGCAAGCATTATAAGACTCTACACTGTCTTCCTTGTTGTTCAAACACTTCACCAGAAAATATCTAGACTTTAGAGAGACCAATCATGCAAACCAAATTTTAACAAGCTCTATGGTAGTTCTTCATTAATAGGTGCAAAGTGTTATCACAAGATTTTGGCTAAATCAGGAGATGGGCCGCGATCAAGATGGGCTTGGAAGATTACACGTGGAAGATCTCTGAAGCGGCTTTGCACGAAGAATTTGGGCTAGATTGCCCGTGTATCTTTAATTATAGTAGATTGTATCGTAGATCAAAAGTTAGAATCTTACCCGTGCACGGTTTAGTGCACGCCCACATTAGAAAGTCCCCTGGACTATAAATATGTATCTAGGGTTTATGGAATAAACAACAACCAACGTTCAACACAAACAAATCTCGGCGCATCGCCAACTCCTTCGTCTCGAGGGTTCTCCGGTAAGCACCATGCTGCCTTGCGATCTAGGCAGCGCAATGCCTATCACGTTGTTCATGCGTTGCTCGTGCTGAAGCCTTTTTGATGGCGAGCAACGTAGTTATCTTAGATATGTTAGGGTTAGCATTGTTCTTCGTATAATATGCTATCGTAGTGCGACCCTTGCATGTCTAGCCGCCCTTACACCTATCTTAGGTGTAGGGGCGGCACCCCGCTTGATCATAGTTTAGTAGATCTGATCCGTTACGATTGCTCCTTTTTCTACAAGGATTAGTTTAACATCCGCAATAGTTAGGCCTTGCAAAGGGTTGGAGGATCCAGCGGCGTGTAGGGTGAAGTTCGCTAGCCCTAGACAGGACGTTCCGAGGATCAACCTCGTGTTGGTTTTTAGGCCCTGTCTAGGATCGGCTTACGGTCACCGTGCGCGAGCGCGAGGCCCAATCGTGAGTAGGATGATCCGATTATGCGGTGAAAACCCTAAATCGTCGTAGATCTCATTAGCTTTATCTTGATCAAGCAGGACCACCATATATTCGGACACCTTGTACGAATCATGGGTGGATCGGCTCTTTGAGCCGATTCACGGGATAACCCGAGAGCCGATCGAGGCTCGTATTTAATGTTTACGTGTGTGCCCCTGCAGGAAACTAAGCGAGGCATCATCCACACCTTCCCGACCAGGTATAGGTCAGGTGGCACGCCCTTGCGATAGCATCGGACGTGTGACCGGGAGGCTTTGCGGGCCGTCGCTCCGAGGGACCGGGCCAGCCGCAGCCCTAGTTGTTCCCGGCTCTACTCGTGTTGCCCGTCGCTGCCCGCCGGTGGGTTTCTGACGTCAACACATTCTGGCACGCCCGGTGGGACAATCTTCAACATCCACCGCATCGCCATCTACATCCGAGATGGCGGAAAGCACTCCGGTCAAGTATGAGGACCTGACTGACAAGCTCAAGAAGAAACATGACGAAATCAAGGCAGTCCTCAAAGCCGAACTCATCGGCTCCATTGAAAAGACCCGTTCGCACGGTATCAAGCTCAATGGAAACACACGTCCATTGCCTGGCGTCAACATGGTGGATCTCAGCCACTCCATATGCGAGCCAGAGTTCTCCTTTGGTGTCAACATGGCAGGGCTTGCAAGCCGCCATGGCAAAGGTGAAGCAGAAAGCAGCCACTCCCGTGGCAAGGATAAAGGGGAGGCCGATCCACGCGACCGGCCCCAAGATGATGACAGATGGTACCTGACAGAGGAGGAAGTGAAAAGCGTGCGGTATCAACGTCCACTCTCCGTGCATCTCCTCAACAAATATGAGCAACAGTACGACCGACGTCGGCGCTACGACGTAGAGGGTGAGAGAAATTGTCGGTCTGATGCAGAGGACGGGAGGTACCGTCGGCACGATAGAAACAACGACGGGTACAATCGTCACGCTAGAGGGAGGTCAAGGGGGCAGGATGACATGGATAGGCATTGGGACTGTCCTTTCTTCAAACATTGCTGGGACTCAGGAATGAGCCGATTGCCAACAATCGAGAACTGCCCAGAATGCAAACAAAGGAAGAAGGATGCAGCTAACGTGTCCGTGTTCAAGCGTCTAGGGCCTCTCCCGCCTCGGAACAAGCATGCTGAGTCCGCTCGGGTGGAAGATCTCGAGGAACTAGAGGACGATGATGAAGAAGATAGGTATCATCGGCCAAGGTGGTGCCCTGATGGGCTCAGCCGTTCCCAGAAGCGAAGGGTTCAGCGTTTGCGTGGGTTGGAGGAAGCTGAAAGATTATACCTGCACACGCTGAGAAAGGCACGGCCTGATCTGGCCGCCAAAATTCAGCGAACCCTGGACGAAGAAGGTCGGCCACAAAGAAAAGAGTGGCGCCCCAAGCAAAGGAAAGCCGATGATGAGACATCGGCTGGCACAAACATGGTCTTCATCCTTCCAACGGAGTTTAGCGCTCCAAGCTTATATGAAGCACCTGTGGCACAATTGAACTGCGGCCCACGGCCGGTCATCTTTGAGAAACCCCGAGAAAGAAGTTACAGGCATCTGAAGGCCCTGTACTTGCGAGGTTACATCAATGGGCAGCCTGTCAACAAGATGTTGGTGGACACCGGAGCGGCAGTTAACATTATGCCATACTCCATGCTACGTCGGTTGGGACGCTCCAGCTCGGATCTGATCAAGACCAATGTAACACTGAGCGATTTCAACGGCCAAGCATCTGACGCACAAGGTGTTCTGAATGTGGATCTGACCGTAGGAAGGAAAACTGTCCCTACGACGTTCTTTATTGTCGACAGCAAGAGTACCTATGTTGTATACTAGGGAGAGATTGGATCCACGCCAACTGTTGCATTCCATCCACGATGCACCAATGCCTAATACAGTGGGATGGAGATGAAGTAGAAGTCGTCCACGCAGATGATTCAGTCGAGATTTCAACAGCTGGCATGGACGTTTGGGAGACATCGGGCCAAGAGCCACTCTCAGGCATCAATTTGGACGACTGCGAGCGCATCGACGTGACAAAGAATGGGGTTAGGCTAGTTTTATCCACCGGCCTGACCGTGTGACAAAAACAAACATTGATGGACAAACGTGGCGATGCCGATCCAGGAGATCGGCCCCAAGGACTTATGGAGGAACATTACAAAACCTTCATCGAATAATCAACATGGAGGCCGATTCCAGCAATCGGCCAAAATTATCTTCACCATCCTTTCTGCTGGGATTTAACGTCGATCTAATGGACAATGGGTTTACGTCGGCTGATGAACTGGAAGAAGTCCACATTGGTCCCAACAGAGCCGACGTTCGCATAGAGTGCCTTGGCTAACCACAGAGCCGATTTCAGCAGTTACCTGGCAGAATCGGCTCGGGTGGCACCTAATTGGATGAACATATGCGGTACATATGCAGCAAAATATTGGGAGGCCGATAGAAAAATCGGCCCGTAAAAAAAATTTTTTTTTAAGCAAAAGCCGATGCATGGCCATCGACTCAAGAGGCCCAATGGAGCAGTTATCGAGTTACGTGGAGAAGCTCTACTGGAGGAACCCCCTCAATGGAATTTCTTGATGACTCAAATCGGCTCTGCAAGGACCCCTAACTCCCATTGGCGAGTCTTCAAGATCAGCGGTGCTAGCTGCATAAACGTGACATCTTTTAGAGCCAGGACTGCAGGATTGAGGATTGTAACCCTGACTAACAACAAGAGCAGCATAAACATGCGAGTCAGGGTAAGGATGAGCCTAACGAAGGGAGCATATCTCTTATAGGACCAGGAGAACAGCCGATGACGAAGGATAACGTTTTTTGCCTGAGGCTTGACCAAGGTGGTGACCTGGTAGCTGTTACTTCCAGGGGTTGTTACGTCCGGAGCTTTGGAGGGCATCAGAAATTAAAGACATCCTCACCGGAAGTTGCATCAGCCGAGCCGATCTGGTCAGCAAGGCGCGAGTTTTGAGCTGGAGAAGCTCGGGGGGCAGCTCGCCTTGAAATTTCTTCACTCTGGAGAACCGGTTTTGTTGGAATCGGCTGATTCTACGCTACGAGTTAGAGACCGAGGATGGCCGACTCGGTCGGCTCACTGCTATTATCGCCCTGACTGAGGCCCGGGGGGCAGCGTGTGATACGTCCAAAACGTATCTACTTTCCCGAACACTTTTGCTATTGTTTGGCCTCTAATTTGTGTATTTTGGATGCAACTAACACGGACTAACGCTGTTTTCAGCAGAACTGCTCCGGTGTCTCGTTTTTGTGCGAAATCCAACTTTCGGGAAAAACCTCGGAATTTATGCGAAGGCCCTATTTTCCCGGGAAACTAACGGAGCCGGAAGGGCAATTGAAGTGGAGGCCCGAGGGCCCCACACCACACGGTGGCGCGGCCCAGGGGGGGCCCGCGCGGCCAGGTGGTGTGGCCCCCTCGGCCGGCCTCCGACGCCCCCTTTCGGACTACTTATTCGCCTCGACCTAAAAACGCCGGGAGAGAAGTCGAAGTCGCCGAAACCCTCCAGAACGCCGCCACATCGCGAAACTCCGTCGCGGGAGCCGAAGTCTCCGTTCTGGCACTCCGCCGGGACGGGGAATTGGAGGAGATCATCACCGCCATCACCGCCAACGCCTCTACATCAACCAGCCATGTTTCCCCCATCCATGTGTGAGTAATTCCCCCGCTGTAGGTGAAGGGGATGGTAGGGATTGGATGAGATTGGTCATGTAATAGCATAAGATTGTTAGGGCATAGTGCCTAGTGTCCGTAATTGGTACTTTGATGATATTGTTGCAACTTGTTATGCTTAATGCTTGTCACTAGGGCCCGAGTGCCATGATCTCAGATCTGAACATGTTATTATTTCATCATGATATTCATTGTTTACGGTCTTACCTGCAAGTTGTATACACATGTTGCTGTCCGGAACCAATGGCCCCGAAGTGACAGAAATCGGGACAACCGGAGGGAATGGTAGTAACGTGAGGATCACATGTGTTCACGGAGTGTTAATGCTTTGCTCCGGTACTCTATTAAAAGGAGTACCTTAATATCCGAGTAGTTTCCCTTGAGGCCCGGCTGCCACCGGCTGGTAGGACGAGAAGATGTTGTGCAAGTTTCTCATTGCGAGCACGTACGACTATAATTGGAACACATGCCTATTGATTGATTAGTACTTGGACACCGTTTTATTATTATCTGCAAATGCCCTGCTATGATTGTTACATGAGTTTCTCTCATCCATGCAACGCCCGTCATCCGTCCCCGTGCCTACGGTATTTTAATCCTCGCTGTTTACTAAAATCACTACTGCTGTCTTTGTTACTCTGCTCGTCGTTATTTCACTACTGCTACTATTATAAAACTGTTACTACTGATAAACTCTTGCGAGCAAGTATGTTTCCAGGTGCAGCTGAATTGACAACTCCGCTGTTAAGGCTTTCAAGTATTCTTTGTCTCCCCTTGTGTCGAATCAATAAATTGGGTAATACTTCCCTCGAAGACTGTTGCGATCCCCTATACTTGTGGGTCATCAAGACTATTTTCTCGGCGCCGTTGCCGGGGAGCATAGCTTTATTTGGAAGTTCACTTGGATTAATATTGTTCGCTGCAAATTCTCCATCATGGGTAAACCTCGCGATACTAAGATCGCCATATTACCATCCACTACAAGAAAAGGTACAATTCCGAGTACCTCCGCTACACTTGATTCACCATCTGTGATTGATAAACTTGTTTCACCGCCACATGCTTCGCATGCGGGTACATCTGCTGAATCTGAACACTCTCATAATATTGATAATGTTTCTGTCTGTGCTTGATGATAGTGGTTCATTGGGATCTTTTCTAGATGCTACAATTGCTAAATCTAGACAAATTGAAAATACTGAAACTCCCGATGCTACTACACCTGTTAGTTCACCTGAACTTGAATACTCTAGTGATGATCTTGAGGAAGATTATGTGGAGCTTGATGATGATTTTATTGAAAAATGTAATGCTACTACTGATGCAAGAAAAATTAAAAAGTTGCTTGCAGAACACACTCGTTAGATATAAAGCTGTCTCCTGATCCTAAATTTGCCACATCTCCTATAAACATTAAGGATAAAGATTATGATTTTTCTCTTGATCTATCTCATATAGCTATTGTTGAGAAAACACCTTTTTGTGGTACTGAAAAAGAAAGTGCTGTTGAACACATGACTGAGTTATCTACTTTGAGTAGCTTGTTTTCTGATGATGTTAAGAAGCGTACTTACTTTGTCGCTAAAATATTTCCATTCTCATTGAAGGATGACGCTAAAACTTGGTATAATAATTTGCCACCTAATTCTATTAAAAGTCCGAAAGAATTGCTTGATGTTTTCTTCCGCAAATACTTTCCCGCTAGTGCTCAACATGCTGCTTTGCGAGAGAGTTTATAATTTTGATCGGGGAGATGAAGAGAAATTGCCCGAGGCTTGGGCGAGATTTTGCTCTCTTATTAGAGCTTTGCCCGACCATGATTTAGAAAAGCATGATTTACTTGATATATTTTATAGTGGATTAACCATTGAGTCTAGGGCATACCTGGATAGTTGTGCTTGGTTGTGTTTTCGGGAAAAGAACTCCGGACGACGCTGAAGAATTATTGGCTAAAATAGGCCGGAATTATGATGATTGGAATACGCTCGAACCTACTCCAACGCCAATAGTGAAGAAGAGGGGTTTAATTAAATTGAATGATGAAGATATGAGGGAAGCCAAGAAGTCTCTCAAGGAGAAAGGTATTAAATGCGAAGATGTGAAGAATCTACCTCCTATAGAAGATATATGTGAGATAATTCCCCCTTCATACATGGTTGAGGTAAACTCCCTTCAACGCTTTACTAGGGAAGATATTCCGTATTCGAAACCTCCTGCACAATGCTTAGATGAGTTTGATAATTATATTGTTAAGCAAGAAAATTTTAATATGAGAGTAGAGAATCATTTAATGGAAAATTCTCAAGCTATTAGTCAATTGCATGATATTGTGGAGAGAACCTCCAATGATGTTAAGATGCTTGTCAAACATTTTCAAATGATTCGGACTCAAATTGATCAACTCACTAAAGTGCAAAATGACTTGTTAGGGAATAATTCTAAAGAGAAACATGCTTATGAAGTAACAACTAGAGGTGGTGTCTCTACCCAGGATCCTCTATATCTCGAAGGGCATCCCAAAAGAATTGAACAAGATTCTCAACGCATTGAACCTAGTGCTCATTCTAAGAAGAAAAAGAAAAAGAAACATAAAAATGTTGTAGAATCCTCTCGAACTCTGTTAATGATCCTAATAGTATTTCTATTTCGATGCTGAAACTGAAAGTGGTAATGAACATGATAATGATAAAGATAATGATAAGAATGATACTCACGATAAAGAAGAGGTTGAAGAAGAACCTGAAAAGCATGCTAAAAATAAAAAGTATACTAAAGAAGATTTTATTACTGAGAAACATG
Source organism: Lolium rigidum (assembly GCF_022539505.1). Taxonomy (NCBI): domain Eukaryota; kingdom Viridiplantae; phylum Streptophyta; class Magnoliopsida; order Poales; family Poaceae; genus Lolium; species Lolium rigidum. The sequence goes on from NC_061512.1 coordinate 164,651,156, forward strand.
GTAATGAAAGAGAACCTTGGGTGCAAAAGCAAATGCCTTTTCCTGCTAAGAAACTAAAATCAAAGGAAGAAGAACATTATAATAAATTCTGTGATTGGATGAAACCTTTATTCTTGCAAATCCCTTTAAGCGATGCTATTAAATTGCCTCCTTATTCAAAGTATATGAAAGATATTGTTACTAACAAAAGGAAAATCCCCAATGAGGAAATTTCTACTATGCTTGCTAATTACTCTTTCAATGGCAAAATTCCAAAGAAGTTGGGCGACCCAGTTATACCTACTATTCCTTGTTCTATTAAGAATAATTATGTCAAAACTGCTCTATGTGACTTGGGAGCCGGTGTTAGTGTTATGCCCTTTTCTCTTTATAAGAGACTTTACTTAGATAAGTTGATACCTACTGATATATCTTTGCAAATGGCTGATAAATCTACTGCTATTCCTGTTGGTATATGTGAGAATGTCCCTGTTCAAGTTACTACTAACTGCTTGATATTAACTGATTTTGTTGTATTGGAAATGCCTGAAGATGATAATATGTCTATTATTCTTGGGAGACCTTTTCTTAACACCGCAGGAGCTGTTATTGATTGCAACAAAGGAAAGGTTACCTTCAATGTTGATGATAGGGAACATACCGTTTATTTCCCCAAGAGGATTGAGAAAGCGTGTGGAGTTAATACTATTTCTAATGTGAGAACTATCAAAGTGGGAACCATCGATTGTCCTATATATGAGCCTAAAGAAGAATATCAAACTCTTGTTATTGGATCCATATCAATACAATTCAAGGTAACATGATTGATTTGAGGTTTATTTCTTCATATGCTATGTAAAATTTATTTGGTGGCAAGACTTGATCAACCTTGTTAACAAATACTTTTTATATGCATAGAGGAGGTAAACAACATATCTTTCTTCCTCCACTTTCTCTAGTTGCTGTAGCACTTTTAATTTGTAAAGTTCTTTGGTTATTTGAAGATTTCTAAATTTTTCCTGGCCAGTAATAATAAACTAAATACCCAGAAATGTGCGTTTTTCAAAGTTTTCAAAAATTCACAAAAATTATACCGTTGGTCCTATTTTTCGACGAGGCACCTGGGAGCACCAGAGGATGACCTGTGGGGCACCAGAGGGCGCCACACCACTGGCCGGGGCGGCCAAGGAGGTGGCCGCGCCACCATGGGGTGTGGGCTCCCCTCTGCCCCACTTTGGCATCTCTTTCTCCCGAGCACCTTCTCTCTCCGAAAAAACTCGTACCAAGTTCATCTCTCTCGCGTTTTTGCTCCAGAGCTCCAGATTTCTCGATCTCTTTGCTCAGCCCAGATTTCGTCTGAAATTTGGCACATTTGCTCTTCGGTATGTGACTCCTCCACCCATCCAAGTAGAATTTCGTTTGGTTGAGTATATCTTGAATATTTTGCTGCTGTAGGTAACATGTTTAGTGAGCTTGCATGCTTGTTCTAAGTGGTAGAAACTAGTTTTGATGCATGATTAGTACTCTAGCAAGTTCCTATGGTAGTTTCCCTCAATTTTATGTCACCAAATCAAATTTTTATATTGGTTGTTGAAATTTCAGAAAATGGAATGGAATAGATATCACTTGAACCAGCAAGAATTGGAAGTCCAACAAGTTATGATAGTCAATCGTGAAGAGGGAGTATACCCCTCTTACTACCCGTGCGCGGATTTCATGAGAAGCGCGGGGATATTTGAAGATGTTCAAACTCTAATTTCTCGTGCAGGGCTGAGTGACTTTGTTGAAGGAGAACCAAGACAATATGTAAAATTAACTATGGCTTTTGTGCAGGACTTCAAGTTTAATTGGTCGCGATCTAACTCCACGGTCCAGTATAAAATTTACAATAAAACTGTCAACTTGCCATTTAGTGCTTTTTGTGCAGCAATTAGAATACCGCAATGGGGGTCGTGCGAGAAGATAAGGGGATCGCCGCAAGAACTCTCGGATCTTTACAAGATGATTTGCGATGGAAGGAGTTTCTCAGGGGAGATTGGTCGGTCACATAAGGTGCACTCGGATGCACATATAGAGAGAGGAGGCCAACATGCAAGAGACGACATAGAGGTCGAGGAGCACCTCGACTCATCATCCGATGCAGCAAGTTCCTCGCATCAACATGGTGGATATGCGGAGCCTCCACGCTTTTCTTCTGCGCAGGAGCTTTACTATGACTACTCCATGGACTACCCGCCGGCGAGGAACGACCCTCGTTGGGGTTGAACTCCACTTAGGCCAAGAGCCTAAGCTTGGGGGGAGGTATATCGGCATCACTCATTCTTTGCATATTATGATTGCTGGATACTTGTATATACTTGTTTAGTCTCTTTGAGTGGTTTTCTAATGAGAGGAAGATGATATTTGGGGAAGTGCTGCCTGAAAACAGATTCTGGGCTGTTACCGTAAAAATTCGTGTGCCCAGCCAGAACAGTACTTTGAGTTGAAAATTTTTGTGCATGTTCCTCAGGTTGTTATCTAACTTTCATTAGTTGAACACTTTTCGAACTGAGCAACGTAAGATTTTTGTAAAAATCGATTTCTGTACTGTTGTCAGGTTTTGGCAGATTTCTGCCATCTCGCTTTTCTGTGTTTCTTTTAGTTTGCTATTTCTTGTTTTTGCTTTGTTCCTTTCCAAAACACAAAAAGACCAAAAATATTTCTGTTGTTTCTCTTCACCATTTGTTTGCTTTGGTTTCTTGCATTTGTTTCGCTTTATTTGCTATTGCTAGTTTGCTATAAGAAAACCCAAAAGATTTTGCTTTGTTTGCTTGTTTCCTCTTGTTCTTATTTGCAATTTGAAAACACCAAAAATATTTGCTGTTCTTCTTTGGTTTGTAAAGTTCTTTATGAGTTCAATGGTCTTCGGTGGCTGGAGCGTGGTTTTCATTTCATATTATCCAAGCTACACAAGTGAAAAGGCAATAATGACGATCTACGACAATCTGATTGTGGTGAGAGGCTGGTATGAACTCTATTTGTTTTCATTTTTGTACATATACTCATCCATGTGAGCATGCTTAGTTGGTTCATGTGAGGTATATGTTATTTGAGAAAGTCTAGTAGTTTATGATCTCTCATGTTTAGCTCCAATCTATTAATATGAGTAGCATGTCATGGATGTTTGCTTGCATTGTTTTATTCATAAGTAAGTATGGCATTGTGGTATCCTCCTCTGAATAATTCATTTATATCGACTTGGCACATGCTCACGCATGCATATGACTGAACAAAAAGTCAATTAAGCCTCGATGATCTATATTGCTTCAGAGTTCTTGTATCACTTTTATGCCTCTGTTAATTTATTTTGCCGCAAGCATGATTATGACAGTTACTGCTCTCTTGATTTGTCGCTCCCTAGTCTATTGCTAGCCTACACTTGTACTGAGCGGGAACGCTGCTCGTGCCTCCAAACACATGAAAACCAAGTTATTCCAGAGTGTCCACCATAAATACCAATGCATGGCATTTCAAACCATTCCAAGTAAATTCTCATGCGCTACCTTTAAAACCTTCAAAATGCTTCTTAATTTGTGTTAATGTTTCATAGCTCATGAGGAAGTATGTGGTGTTTAGCTTTCAACCTTGTCATTTACTTTTGACGGACTCTCATATGGAATAGTGGCACATCCGCTTATCCAATAATTTTGCAAAAAGAGCCGGCAATGGGATTCCCAGATCCCGAATTAATTAAACTTAAATAGACACTCCTCCATGGTTTGTGATTGTTGGACGGCACCCGAAGGATTCGGTTAGCCATGGCTTGTGTAAGCAAAGGTTGGGGGGAGTGTCATCATCATAATAAAACTAAAATAAAAAGGCACTCCTTCATGGTATGAGATTGTTGGCAGGCACCCGAGGATTCGTGTTAGCCATGGTCTCGTGCAAGAAAGGTTGGAAGGAGTGCCAAATAAATATGCAATAATTCATGGGAGCCGCTCTTGAAAGTCCGGTTGGCGAGGTAGTTAGTGTACCCATTACCATTCGTTGACAACAACAAACACCTCTCAAAATAACTTTACTCCTGATTTATAAAAATGAAAAGCTCTAGCGCATGTTAATCCCTCGCTTCCTCTCGCGAAGGGTCAATCTTTTACTTTTATGTTGTGTCTCCATCCTTTCTTTGAGCACTTTCTTGAGAGCACAACTCGTCATTCTTAGTATAATATGCTTGTCTCAAAATATGATTGATTGTGGTATAACTTTGATGCTTTTATCTTTGACAATCACTACTTCTAGTCTTTCTATGAACTCCAGAGGTGCCCGGGTATTTATGTTTTGCCAATCAAATACAGGCAAGCGAGATACCACTTTATCATACTCTCTTATGAACATTGCAATCCCGCTTATATACATGATTCATGATGCTTATTATTAATTGTTGGTACCTCTTCATGATTGATATAGCTGTTAGATGATCTTATTTGCATGTACCTTGTTATGAACTGCTCAAGTATTAGCCATATCATGAGAATATATACATCATATGAGCAAATGTGTTCGTGAAAGTTCTTTTATCGCTCAGCTTGTTAATCGAATTGCTTGAGGACAAGCAATAAGCTAAGCTTGGGGGAGTTGATACGTCCAAAACGTATCTACTTTCCCGAACACTTTTGCTATAGTTTGGCCTCTAATTTGTGTATTTTGGATGCAACTAACACGGACTAACGCTGTTTTCAGCAGAACCGCTCTAGTGTCTCGTTTTTGTGCGTAAATCCAACTTTCGGGAAAAACCTCGGAATTTATGCGAAGGCCCTATTTTCCCAGGAAACTAACGGAGCCGAAGGGCAATTGAAGTGGAGGCCCGAGGGCCCCACACCACCCGGTGGCGCGGCCCAGGGGGCCCGCGCGGCCGGTGGTGTGGCCCCTCGGCCGGCCTCCGACGCCCCCTTCGGACTACTTATTCGCCTCGACCTAAAAACGCCGGAGAGAAGTCGAAGTCGCCGTAAACCCTCCGGAACGCCGCCACATCGCGAAACTCCGTCGCGGGAGCCGAAGTCTCCGTTCTGGCACTCCGCCGGGACGGGGAATTGGAGGAGATCATCACCGCCATCACCGCCAACGCCTCTACATCAACCAGCCATGTTTCCCCCATCCATGTGTGAGTAATTCCCCCGCTGTAGGTGAAGGGGATGGTAGGGATTGGATGAGATTGGTCATGTAATAGCATAAGATTGTTAGGGCATAGTGCCTAGTGTCCGTAATTGGTACTTTGATGATATTGTTGCAACTTGTTATGCTTAATGCTTGTCACTAGGGCCCGAGTGCCATGATCTCAGATCTGAACATGTTATTATTTCATCATGATATTCATTGTTTACGGTCTTACCTGCAAGTTGTATACACATGTTGCTGTCCGGAACCAATGGCCCCGAAGTGACAGAAATCGGGACAACCGGAGGGAATGGTAGTAACGTGAGGATCACATGTGTTCACGGAGTGTTAATGCTTTGCTCCGGTACTCTATTAAAAGGAGTACCTTAATATCCAGATAGTTTCCCTTGAGGCCCTGCTGCCACCGGCTGGTAGGACAGAAGATGTTGTGCAAGTTTCTCATTGCGAGCACGTACGACTATAATTGGAACACATGCCTATTGATTGATTAGTACTTGGACACCGTTTTATTATTATCTCGCAAATGCCCCGCTATGATTGTTACATGAGTTTCTCTCATCCATGCAACGCCCGTCATCCGTCCCCGTGCCTACAGTATTTTAATCCTGCTGTTTACTAAAATCACTATCGCTGTCTTTGTTACTCCGCTGCCGTTATTTCACTATCGCTACTACTATAAACTCGATTACTATCGATAAACTCTTGCGAGCAAGTCTGTTTCCAGTGCAGCTGAATTGACAACTCCGCTCGTTAAGGCTTTCAAGTATTCTTTGTCTCCCCTTGTGTCGAATCAATAAATTGGGTAATACTTCCCTCGAAGACTGTTGCGATCCCCTATACTTGTGGGTCATCAGCGTGCCGCGAAAGGTCCTTTGCTATAAGGAGCCGATTTTTATGAAATCGGTTGTTGCTGCATCTCAATTTGTTTTTGAGAAATGGTTGATGTAAGAAAACAGAGCAGGATTATAAACATCACTGCAGACTGTCACAGGGGAATTTGTGGGCAAGTGATGCCTGTTCTGCAGAAGTGGCAGCTTCGACGTTTGAATTGATCCGGCAATAGTCCTAGGGCTCTCCTGAAGGCAAAGAGGATCTGGAGGAAAATGATGCGGCGGAAGAATGTCTGAAATTTAGCATTAATGAGGAGGCTGGACATTATTTCAGGAGTTTTGCCGCTAAGTTTAACATGCCATTCGGTTGGATCTGCATTTACAAGATCTAGGGCTTGCACGATTTTGGCTTGGCCCTGTTTGACCGGGAGTTTGGGGGTCCGGATGGATCTATCTCGAAATTTATCGTGAGAGACCGATGCGTTGCCATCGGCTCATTGAGCATGGACCGAATTGACGATCGGCGGAACCAGTACGAAGGACAATCGGCTAAATTATCATAAAGGAAATCGGCAAGATCAAATTGGGGAAATCCTTCATTGATAAACGAGATTTCTTACATGAAGAGCTGATTGCTCTCAAAAGGAGGTCCTAGGGGATACATTGCCCCGTCTACCACCTCTGACCCTAGGCTAAGATCCTATCTAGGGGCCGTTGCTGCCCTCGTCGTCACCCTCGTCGCTGCTGTCGGCGCTGCTACCGGCGGGCTCGTCGTCGCTGCTGAAGCGGCCACCGGCGGGACCTTCGTTGTCCTCGTCCTCCTCGTTGTCGTCATCGTCGCTGTCGTAGTCACTGAGATTCCCCGGCCAGGGGTAGTGGCGCTTGGCCGGCGGTTCGTCGGAGGGGCTGTCGTCGTCGTCATCCTCCTCTTCTTCCTCCTCCTTCACCTCCTCGGAGGAGGTGAAGTCATCCCAGGAGAAGCTATCGTCATCGCTCTCCTCCTCCGATTCCCCGTCAGCGAGGAAGCGGAGGTCGCTCTCCCCGTCCGTCGAGGACTTGTCGTCCTCGGACCAGATGGAGAAGTCATGGTCTGGCTCTTCCCCGGCCTCTATGGCACGGCGGGTGTTGGCCGCATGGACCTCTTGTGGGTTCGGTTCTGGCGTCGGCTCGTGGGAGGAGGAGGACTCGAGGGAAAGTTCCGATGAGGCGGAGGAAGAAGAAGACATTGTGCGCAGAAGGGCTTTTGGAGTGCTAATGCGGAAGGGATGAGGAGAAGAACTGTTCGGCACGGTTGGGTAAAAGGAGTGGGGGATTTAATGTCCGAACGGTTTTCGAGGAAGTGGTGCCAAAAAAACTGTCAAATCGTGCAGAGAAGTTGGGAAGGCAAGTTGTCATGATGGAAATACTGCGACGGTTCTGCTCTGCCACGATATGACCCCTCGGAGGAAAACGAGTGGTTTTGAAATTATCATTACCAAAACCAGGGGGGCATGTGTTATCACCAGATTTTGGCTAAATCAGGAGATGGGCCGCGATCAAGATGGGCTTGGAAGATTACACGTGGAAGATCTCTGAAGCGGCTTTGCACGAAGAATTTGGGCTAGATTGCCCGTGTATCTTTAATTATAGTAGATTGTATCGTAGATCAAAAGTTAGAATCTTACCCGTGCACGGTTTAGTGCACGCCCACATTAGAAAGTCCCCTGGACTATAAATATGTATCTAGGGTTTATGGAATAAACAACAACCAACGTTCAACACAAACAAATCTCGGCGCATCGCCAACTCCTTCGTCTCGAGGGTTCTCCGGTAAGCACCATGCTGCCTAGATCGCATCTTGCGATCTAGGCAGCGCAATGCCTATCACGTTGTTCATGCGTTGCTCGTGCTGAAGCCTTTTTGATGGCGAGCAACGTAGTTATCTTAGATATGTTAGGGTTAGCATTGTTCTTCGTATAATATGCTATCGTAGTGCGACCCTTGCATGTCTAGCCGCCCTTACACCTATCTTAGGTGTAGGGGCGGCATCCCGCTTGATCATAGTTTAGTAGATCTGATCCGTTACGATTGCTCCTTGTTCTACAAGGATTAGTTTAACATCCGCAATAGTTAGGCCTTGCAAAGGGTTGGAGGATCCAGCGGCATGTAGGGTGAAGTTCGCTAGCCCTAGACAGGACCTTCCGAGGATCAACCTCGTGTTGGTTTTTAGGCCCTGTCTAGGATCGGCTTACGGTCACCGTGCGCGAGCGCGAGGCCCAATCGTGAGTAGGATGATCCGATTATGCGGTGAAAACCCTAAATCGTCGTAGATCTCATTAGCTTTATCTTGATCAAGCAGGACCACCATATATTCGGACACCTTGTATGAATCATGGGTGGATCGGCTCTTTGAGCCGATTCACAGGATAACCTGAGAGCCGATCGAGGCTCGTATTTAATGTTTACGTGTGTGCCCTGCAGGAAACTAAGCGAGGCATCATCCACACCTTCCTGACCAGGTATAGGTCAGGTGGCACGCCCTTGCGATAGCATCGGACGTGTGACCAGGAGGCTTTGCGGGCCGTCGCTCTGAGGGACTGGGGCCAGCCGCAGCCCTAGTTGTTCCCGGCTCTACTGTGTTGCCCGTCGCTGCCCGCCGGTGGGTTTCTGACGTCAACACAAAGTACCTGATGCAAGAGCTTAAACATGATCTATTCGAGCACAAAAATTTCCAAGTATCAAATTATTCAAGACCATATACCAATTACCACATGAAGCATTTTCTGTTTCCAACCAAATAACAGTGAACGAAGCAGTTTCAACCTTCGCCATGAACATTATAAGTAAAGCTAAGAACACCAGTGTTCATATGAATGAGCGGAGCGTGTCTCTCTCTCCCACACAAAGAATGCTAGGATCCGATTTTATTCAAACAAAAACAAAAATAAAAACAAACAGACGCTCCAAGTAAAGCACATAAGATGTGACTGAATAAAAATATAGTTTCACTAGAGGTGACCTGATAAGTTGTCGATGAAGAAGGGGATGCCTTGGGCATCCCCAAGCTTAGATGCTTGAGTATTCTTGAAATATGCCGGGATGAACCAGGGGGCATCCCCAAGCTTAGACTTTTCACTCTTCTTGATCATATTGTATCATCCTCCTCTCTTGATCCTTCAAAACTTCCTCCACACCAAACTCAAAACAAACTCATTAGAGGGTTAGTGCATAATCAAAAATTCACATGTTCAGAGGGGACACAATAATTCTTAACACTTCTGGACATTACCCAAAGCTATTGAAAGTTAATGGAACAAAGAAATCCACTCAACACAGTAAAAGAGGCAATGCGAAATAAAAGGCAGAATCTGTCAAAACAGAACAGTCCGTAAAGACGAATTTTTTAGAGGCACTTAACAGGCTCAGATGAAAAAGCTAAAAACTAATGAAAGTTGCGTACATATCTGAGGATCACGCATGAATTTTCGCAGATTTTTTTGATTCTTATACAGAGAGATCTACTCAAATTCGTGACCGGTAAAAATCTGTTTCTGCGCAGAAATCCTAATCTAGTATCAACTTTACTATCAGAGACTTTACTTGGCACAACAATATGATAAGGAGAGGTTGCTACAGTAGTAACAACTTCCAAGACACAACAAAATAGTAGTAAAATAAATACATCATGGGTTATCTCCCAAGAAGTGCTTTCTTTATAGCCATTAAGATGGGCTCAGTAATTTTAATGATGCTCTCGCAAGAAATAAGAGTTGAAGCAAAAGAGAGCATCAAAAGCAAATAAGAAACACTTTTAAGTCTAACCCACTTCCTATGAAAAGGAATCTTGTAAATAAACAAGTCATGTAAGCATAATGCAATAAGCATAGGAAAACAAGACAAGCGCAACTTCAAGATTTTAAGCAAAAAGAGAGGTGTTTTAATAACATGAAAATCCCTACAACCATATTGTCCTCTCTCATAAAGATTTTCAGTAGCATCATGAACAAACTCAACAATATAACTATTACATGAAACATTCTTATCATGAACTACATGCATAAAATTATTACTCTCCACATAAGCATAGTCATTACTATTAATTGTAGTGGGAGCAAATTCAATAAGATAGCTATCATTATTATTCTCATCACCATAATCATCATATATAGGAGGTAAAGTATCATCAAAGTAAATTTTCTCCTCCATGCTTGGGGGACTAAAAATATCATGATCCTCAAAACCAGCTTCCCCAAGCTTAGAATTTTCCATAGCATTAGCAACAATGATGTTCAAAGCATTCATACTAATAACATTGTCATTAGCATGCATATAAAGTTCCATAGGTTTTTTAATTTTCTCTTCAAATACCTCATGTCCTAACTCAAGATAAATACTATAAAGATCTCTAATATTTTTGTTGTTTTCCATTAAGCCTAACTAGTGAAATCACACAACTTAGTGTTCTCAGGAGTATTCATTTAACAGTAATAAAGCAAACCGAATTAAATAAAGTAAAGCAAGTAACTAATTTTTTGTGTGTTTTTGATATAGAGAAAGCAAACAAGACAAATGAAATAAAGTAAAGAAACTAATTTTTTTGTGTTTTTGATATAAAGAAGCAAATAAAACAGAAAATAAAATAAAGTAAAGCAAGACAATAACAAAGTAAAGAGATTGGATGTGAGAGACTCCCCTTGCAGCGTGTCTTGATCTCCCAGGCAACGGCGCTAGAAATTTAGCTTGATAACGCGTGAAGCACACGTCCATTGGGAACCCCAAGTGGAAGGTGTGATGCGTATAGCAGCAAGTTTTCCTCAGTATGAAACCAAGGTTGTCGAACCAGTAGGAGATGAAGGCCACGTTAAGGTTGTTGGTGAAGGAGTGTACTGCGGCGCAACACCAGAGATTCCGGCGCCAACGTGGAACCTGCACAACACAACCAAAATACTTTGCCCCAACTTAACAGTGAGGTTGTCAATCTCACCGGCTAGCTGTAAACAAAGGATTAAACGTATGGTGTGGAGAATGATGTTTGTTTGTGAAGAACAACACAGAACATAGATTGCAGCTGATTGTATTTCAGATGTAAAAGAATGGACCGGGTGTCTGTCCAATAAGATAAATAGCATGTTGGGTGAACAAATTACAGTTGGGAAATTGACAAATAGAGAGGGCATAACAATGCACATACATATCATGATGACTAATATGAGATTTACTTAGGGCATTACGACAAAGTACATAGACCGCTATCCAGCATGCATCTATGCATAAAAAGTCCACCTTCGGGTTAGCATCCGCACCGCTTCCAGTATTAAGTTGCAAACAACAGACAATTGCATTAAGTATGATGCGTAATGTAATCAACACAAATATCCTTAGACAAATCATTGATGTTTTATCCCTAGTGGCAACAGACCTTAGAACTTTCTGTCACTGTCCCAGATTCAATGGAGGCATGAACCCACTATCGAGCATAAATACTCCCTCTTGGAGTCACAAGTATCAACTTAGCCAGAGCCTCTACTAGCAACGGAGAGCATGCAAGAACATAAACAACACATATATGATAGATTGATAATCAACTTGACATTGTATTCAATATTCATTGGATCCCAACAAACACAACATGTAGCATTACAAATAGATGATCTTGATCATGATAGGCAGCTCACAAGATCTAACATGATAGCACAATGAGGAGAAGACAACCATCTAGCTACTGCTATGGACCCATAGTCCAAGGATGAACTGCTCACGCATCAGTCCGGAGGCGGGCATGATGATGTAGAGCCCTCCGGTGATGATTCCCCTCTCCGGCAGGGTGCCGGAGGCGATCACCTCAATCCCCCGAGATGGGATTGGCGGCGGCGGCGTCTCTGGAACTTTTTCCGTATCGTGGCTCTTGGTATTAGGGTTTTCGCGACGGAGAGTTTAAGTAGGCGGAAGGGCAGAGTCGGAGGAGGCACGGGGGCCCCACACCATAGGCCGGCGCGGGCCCCATGCTGGCCGCGCCGCCCTATGGTTAGGGCGCCTCGTGGCCCCACTTCGTATCCTCTTCGGTCTTCCGGAAGCTCCGTGGAAAAATAAGATCCCGGGCGTTCATTTCGTCCAATTCCGAGAATATTTCCCGTGTAGGATTTCTGAAACCAAAAACAGCACAAAACGAGAACCGGCGCTTCGGCATCTCGTTAATAGTTTAGTGCCGGAAAATGCATATAAATGATATAAAGTGTATATAAAACATGTGAGTATTGTCATAAAACTAGCATGGAACATAAGAAATGATAGATACGTTTGAGACGTATCACTCCTCTCCATATATAGGGGAGAGGAGGCTTACAAGAGAATGAACCCAAGGGGTATCTTTGCTAATCTAAGCTACTTTATAAAGCTTCTTTGGCTCCAGGATGACGTTCCCTTCTTTAATATAGGCCTGGTGACCTCGTCCGGTCTCTTTTACGTCATCTTCCTCTTTGGCCTCAGGGCTTCGATTAAAGCTGAACTGCTTCACTCATATTGTCCTTTGGTCCTTGAGGGAATCTTGGACCGCGGTGCCGACATGCTACAGTTGAGCCTATGTCGGATCCCCGGTATCTTCACCTGTGAGAACCGAATTCTTATCCTTTGTACCTTCTGATTTCACTTCTTGGGCGTACCTCCGGGTTAAACATCACCGGTTTCCCTTACTCCGGTATACCCCTGCGGGTATACCGGTTTGTATCAACCTAGCACTGCTAAACTAATCTTTCAGTATCCGGATTAATCTTTAATCCGGTTTACAAATACTTTATCATGGCATATTTGCCATAGTCTTGACCTACCGGGGGTCATCCCCCCGATAGTGGAGCTCCCTCGGTCGGAGATGGTGACAGGGGCAAGTGATGGGTTCGTTGCATGGAAAACAAAAAATTTCTACCGTGAACAAGAACAAAAACCAAGATCCAATCTAGGAAGAAGCAAGATCTAATCTATCAAGATCGAAGCAACGAGAAGATTGCGAGAATAACCCTGAAGATTCCAAAGCCTACGAGATTAGTTCTCGTTGTTGATGTAGTCGATTGTCCGTGCTGCAATCCGGCATCACTTCCGTACTCGGTCGTGCGTACGGTGTCGATGAAGCCTGTCCTCTCCCCGTTCCAGCGGGCAGCAGAGGTGTGCTAGATCTCCTCGGAATCCCAGCAGCACGATGGCGTGGTGGTGGTGGTGGTGGAGGAGAAAAGCTGCAGGGCTTCGCCAAGCCGGAACAGCAATATGGTGGAGAAAGAGAGGGGGGCGGCCAGGGCTTGGTCAAGGGTGAAGTGGCCGGCCACCCCCTCCTCTCTTTATATAGGGCGATGCGTCGGTTGGGGTGGCCCCCCTTTCCCATCTAGGGTTAGGGCCGGCGGCCAAGTGGGGGGAAGAGGGAAACCTTCCCCCCCAGTTGATCCCCCCTAGGGTTTTTGGGAAACCCTAGGGGTTTGGCCGGCTGGGCATTGGGGGGCATGTGCCCCTGGACCATTACGCTAGGGAGCATCCCCTCGGCCCATGCTAGGCCTCCTAGGGTCGTGATCCCACTGGTGGGACCCCCGGAACCTTCTAGAACCTTCGCGGTCTTCCACTGGAAAAATCCCGAACTTTTCTGAAACCTAGAAATCAACTTCCCTTATATGAATCTTATTCTCCGGACCATTCCGGACCTCCTCGTTATGTCCTGGATCCCATCCAAGACTCCGAACAAATTCGGTCTCCATCTCATATTCCGAATCTACTTATGCGACATCGAACCTTAAGGCTGCACAAGATGGCACATTGAACTTGAGAGTACCGAATAACCCGAGTCTCGTAAACATTCTTTTCGTCCTCGGATACTGCAGGTGGTGGTGGGGGACCTAGCGGTGCATCGAGCACATATTGCAGATTTCCACCATTGAGGAAAATCCTCACATGACGGAACCAGTCGGTGAAGTTGCTACCATTGCTTTTAAGCTTTTCTTTCTCTAGGAACTGGTTAAAACTGATGGAGGGGGACACCATGATCTACAACATATTTGCAAAGAGTTTAGACTAAGTTTATGATAAATTGAGTTCAATTTTAATTCTTAAATTAACTAGGTGAACTCCCACTCAAAACAACATCCCTCGCATTGTCTTAGTGATCACACGAACCAAATCCACTACACCAAGTCCAATCTTCACGAGAAAAGATGTAGCTTCAAAGGTGAACACTCAAAGTGTTCATCATATCAGACTCATGCTCTAACTTTCGGTATCCCGTGTTCCGAGACCATGTCTGTACATGCTAGGCTCGTCAAGGCAACCTTAGTATCCGCGTGTGCAAATCTGGCTTGCACCCGTTGTATGCACATGTAGAATCTATCACACCCGATCATCACGTGATGCTTCGAAACGATAAGTCTTAGCAACAGTGCATACTAAGGATGAACACTTTATTATCTTGATATTTAGTGAGAGGGATCATCTTATAATGCTACCGTCGCGATCTAAGCAGAATAAGATGCATAAAAGATTAACATCACATGCAATTCATAATGTGTGATATGATATGTCCTTTCTTCTTGTGCTTTTGATCTCCATCTCCAAAGCACGGACATGATCTCCATCATCACCAGCATGTCGTCAAGGTCAGTGGCGCCGCTTCATGGTTGTCCATCACTTATAGCTACTATAACAACTAATTGAAATAAAGCTATTACATGATGAATAGACACGCAGGTCTTTAACAAAAATTAAAGACAACCATTAGGCTCCTGCCGGTTGCCATAATACAATAATGAACATCTCATACATCAAATATAATCATCATCACATGGCCATATCACATCACCAAACCCTGCAAAAACAAGTTAGACGCCTCTAATTTTGTTTACATATTTTACGTGGTTTAGGGTTTTCGAGTGAGATCCAATCTACCTACAAACATGAACCACAACTGACGTGGGCATAACCCTTCGGGTACTCGACATTGCCATACCCGGTGCAACCTATGAAGCTGGACCAACACAAGGACTCAACAAGCTGGACCTACACGCGCCTCAACTTGGACTACAAGGAAAGAAGACTCCAATACGAATCCTACTAGGACTCTTGTAAACCCTAGCTTGGCTGATATATAAAGCCAGGCAGGGGAACCCCTTGGGGACACGCATATTCAGAAACATAATCATACAGGCGACACGCCTGGACATCACAACCCACAGATTAGAACTAGACTAGATCCAACAACTCCGCATATGGCGGCCCCCTGTACACATATATTCATATAGTGGATTGCTAGTAGGACGTAGCGATCCTCCACCGCGGGGACGTGAACCTGGGTACGTCGTGTACCGTCTCGCTCCCGGAACCTCCGTCGTCGCCTTTCTCTAAAACCCAAGCCCTCATGGTGGGCATTGCCGAGGAATCGCCTCGCCAATTGGCGCCGTCTGTGGGAAGTGCGACGACTGGATTTTGTTATCTGGGCGAGATTCGTAAAATTTATCATCAGTATTATCAACGAGATTAAGGATACAGAGAAGAAGAAGATCGCATCTAGTCAGGTGCGCGAGGTCAACGACCAACTTCGTTGATTGGATCGTGTTCCATAAAAAAAGGAGAAGGAGAGTAGCAAGAGATTATGATCCACGCAGATGGCTCTACATCGGCACCGCCGATCACGCGCTCAGGCAGCAGGAATTTGAAGTTCGACATCAACTATCAGCTGGAGATCGATCACCCGACAGGCATACTTCTGCCAGGCCACGCGTCTCTACGTCATCTGCGCAGTGGTTGCGGGAATAAAAAAGCTGCGGCCAGAACCCAATGCAACAATCTGAAATCATAGAGACTACCAAATCTCAGCTGATCGGTTGAGTCATGGAAATAAAATACTCAGCTCCACGTCCATGTCCTGTTGCCGAAGCCCGTGTCTTGCTGCCGCAGCTCTACGTCCAGCTGCAGCATCACACGACCATGCCCAGCTGTAGCTCCACGTCCAAACTCGCCAAAGAAAACAGGGCCATGGCTGCGCCCACCTCTGGTCAGCTCGCCGACGAACAGGGGGTCATGGCCGCGCCGCCAATGCTAAACTCGCCTAGGCCTGCTAGCTCAGCGTAGGCATATATGCAATCTCCGAAGAAGACCAAGATAATAAGGCAGCGTATTTTATGCAAATTTACACCATCGGCTTTGGAGGCGACGTCATAACTTATCGGATTCATCAAATGCTCCGTCGACTACTTCCAACCAAACGTTACTCCTCTTCATCGGCGTCGCGCTTCTTCGCGAACTCATCATCCGACATAAAAAAGTACCAGGTGCTATATTTCCAACTACATGCAAAATTTATTTTAGCCAAATATTTTATTATTTTTGGCTCGTACTATTATTTGTGGACAGTTTTTGCGCCATATTATGACTGCAGGTCAGAACAAGCTTCGACTGCTTCACCGCGCACGATCGCCACGCTCGGGGGCTTGCTTGTTGCATCGTGGACTTAATATATTCGGGTGCTCACTTGTCGCGGGTCCTCTACATCGATTGCGTCCTTTTCGTCGACCACGTCAGCTAGGCGCCGCATGGATTATCTTG
This sequence comes from Lolium rigidum, assembly GCF_022539505.1. NCBI lineage: Eukaryota > Viridiplantae > Streptophyta > Magnoliopsida > Poales > Poaceae > Lolium > Lolium rigidum. The sequence continues at coordinate 164,667,667 of NC_061512.1, forward strand.
GATGCCGCAATTATTTCGACTGCGCCCGCCGCATGGACTATCTTGGATGGCGCAATTATTTCGGCTGCGCCCGTTGTATGGACTATCTTTGGTGGTGCAACTATTTCGGCTGCGCCCGTCACCTCAAATATTGATTACTTCGCCCGCGTCCGCAATACGACCTGCTTCCATATTGGTCTCGCTGCAGCCGAGCTCGATGGACTTATCTTTCTCGGCTCTGGATATATCATCTATGATTACTCGATGGACTTATCCTCTTCAGCTCTGGATATATCTTCTCCCGATGCACTCTCGGGTTGGTGGATTCATCATCTGGAATATTCAATGGATATCATATTATATAATATTGACCCGATGCACTCCTGTCGGGAGCGCTGCAATTACTCGGGGGCTCTTGGAGTATCTTCAAACTATTGCGTTTACTCCCATCGGGTGCGGTGGAATTCAAGAAGATATGAAGACTCCTTACTCCCATCGGGAACGCCGGTTCGCCGGAATTCAAGAAGATATGAAAACTCAAGTTTTGTTTCTTTGAAGAATTGCAGTAATTCGGGACACCCGAACTACATCATCAGGAACTTTGTTCGACCATCGGTTCCATGGAAAGTACGCCCAGAGATTGCACTCTAAAAAAGCCTCTAAAATTACGAGTGCTATCAACGGGGACATTGCTCTTTTCCTTTGCTATAGATGCCTCAAAGTGTGCCGCAGATAGCAAGGATCATGAGAAAGCCTCTGAAATTGCGAGTGCTATCAACGGGGACCTTGCTCTTTTCCTATGCTATAGATGCCTCAAAGAGTGCCGCAGATAGCAAGGATCATGAGAAAGCCTCTAAAATTGCGAGTGCTATCAACGGGGACCTTACTCTTTTCCTCTGCTATAGATGCCTCAAAGAGTGCCGTAGATAGCAAGGATCATGAGAAAGCCTCTAAAATTGCGAGTGCTATCAACGGGGACCTTGCTCTTTTCCTTTGCTATAGATGCCTCAAAGAGTGCCGCAGATAGCAAGGATCATGAAAAAGCTTCTGAAATTACGAGTGCTATGATGCAAAATCAACGGGGACCTTGCTCTTTTCCTTTGCTATAGATGCCTCAAAGAGTGCCGCAGATAGCAAGGATCGTGAAACACGTACGAAAACGATCCACGCTCGATACTTTAAGTATCAAAGAGCGACGGAGTCATCGGCATATCTAGTGCCACCGATCTATTCGGGAGCTGCTGTCAAGTCATGCATCGGTTGAAAGTAAAGTTGCACATACAACGGGTTTAGCAAGACCCGCAACACGAGCTGATCACTCAAATAATTTGTTGCCGATAAACTTACAAACAATGGCATCAACGATGCTCAAGGTGCATTAAGAATTGCCCCTTGAAATAAACAACAATGTGTCAACGACACCTGAAGAAAACTATAAACATGGGGTTGCTCGACTTGAGTCTACTAACGGTTGCAAGCATCAGTGCCCAGACTCGGGGGCTACTTCCATCGGGAGCGCTGGACGCGCACCCGATAAAATTATCGGCTCCTCTGAGATATCACCCCAGTTATCGGCTCCTCCGGGATATCACCCCAATCATCGGCTCCTCTGGGCCATCATCCAAATCATCGGCTCCTCTGGGCCATCATCCAAATCATCGGCTCCTCTGGGCCATCATCCAAATCATCGGCTCCTCCAGGATATCATCCAAATCATCGGCTCCTCTGGGATATCATCCAAATCATCGGCTCCTCCGGGATATCATCCAGATTATCGGCTCCTCTGGGATATCATCTGAATCATCGGCTCCTCTATCTATGACATCGTCAGAGTCATCAGCATCATGTTCTCGGAACTCGAAGACATGTACGGTATTTGACTCAACATTTTTTACACCCTGTACATAACTATTTCATATTTATTTACAGGCTCGGGGGCTACTCCCATCGGGAGCGCTGGTCGCGCACCCGAGAAAAATATGGCAACCTCGCCAACAAAGAAGAATAAAGTTGAAGACGTCGGCATCAACAATCAAGATCTTCGAGTAGTACTACTTGAGTCTATGCGTGGCTGCAAGCACCCGCCCATAGACTCGGGGGCTACTCCCATCGGGAGCGCTTCGCGCACCCGACAGAAAGCAACTTCGACTCTACATTAAGCACAAGATTCCACAGATGATCAAGACATTCGGCGAAGACAACTTTAGTCCCTGCCCGAAGCTTCACTTCGGCCAGACACTCGTGGCTACTAACGTGGGCATAACCCTTCGGGTACTCGACATTGACATACCCGGTGCAAACTATGAAGCTGGACCAGCACAAGGACTCAACAAGATGGACCTGCACGCGCCTCAACTTGGACTACAAGGAAAGAAGACTCCAATACGAATCCTACTAGGACTCTTGTAAACCCTAGCTTGGCTGATATATAAAGCCAGGTAGGGGCACCCCTTGGGGACACGCATATTCAGAAACATAATCATAGAGGCGACACGCCTGGACATCACAACCCACAGATTATAACTAGACTAGATCCAACAACTCCGCCTATGGCGGCCCCCTGTACACATATATTCTTATAGTGGATTGCTAGCAGGACGTAGCGATCCTCCACCGCGGGGACGTGAACCTGGGTACATCGTGTACCGTCTCGCTCCCGGAACCTCCGTCGTCGCCTTTCTCTAAAACCCAAGCCCCTCATGGTGGGCATTGCCGAGGAACAGCCTCGTCAACAACGGTGATACTAGTGTTTTCATTAGAAAGAGCAAATCGAATCTTCACTATGGTGGGAGAGACAGACACCCGCAAAGCCACTTATGCAATACAAGTTGCATGTCAAGCGTGGAGCAAATCTCATGAGACGCGGTCATGTAAAGGTAGCCTGGGCCGCTTCATCCCACCATCCCGCAAGATGCAAAGTAAACTAACTAAAAACAACAAAAGCATCACCGCCCACAAAAACCATTGTGTTCTACTCGTGCAACAGATCTATGCATAGACACGGCTCTGATACCACTGATGGGTTCGTTGCATGGAAAACAAAAAATTTCTACCGTGAACAAGAACAAAACCAAGATCCAATCTAGGAAGAAGCAAGATATAATCTATCAAGATCGAAGCAACGAGAAGATTGCAAGACTAACCCTCGAAGATTCCAAAGCCTACGAGATTAGATCTCGTTGTTGATGTAGTCGATCGTCCGTGCTGCAATCCGGCAGCACTTCCGTACTCGGTCGTGCGTACGGTATCGATGAAGCCCATTCTCTCCCCGTTCCAGCGGGCAGCGGAGGTGTGGTAGATCTCCTCGGAATCCCAGCAGCACGGCGGCGTGGTGGTGGAGGAGGAGAAAAGCTGCAGGGCTTCGCCAAGCCGGAACAACAATATGGTGGAGGAAGAGAGGGGGGGGGGCGGCCAGGGTTTGGTCAAGGGTGAAGTGGCCGGCCACCCCCTCCCCTTTTTATATAGGGGGCTGGGTCGGTTGGGGTGGACCCCCTTTCCCATCTAGGGTTAGGGCCGACGGCCAAGTGGGGGGAAGAGGGAAATCTCCCCCCCCCCCCCCAAGTTGATCCCCCCTAGGGTTTTGGGGAAACCCTAGGGGTTTGGCCGGCTGGGCCTTGGGGGCATGTGCCCCTGGCCCATTAGGCTAGGGAGCATCCCCTCGGCCCATGCTAGGCCTCCTAGGGTCTTGGGCCCACTGGTGGGACCCCCGGAACCTTCTAGAACCTTCCCGGTCTTCCACCGGAAAATCCCGAACTTTTCCGAAACCTAGAAATCAACTTACCTTATATGAATCTTATTTTACGGACCATTCCGGATCTCCTCGTTATGTCCTGGATCCCATCCAATACTCCGAACAAACTTCGGTCTCCATCTCATATTCCGAATCTACTTATGCGACATCGAACCTTAAGCGCGTCACCCTACGGTTCGTGAACGATGCAGACATGGTCGAGACTCCTCTCCGAGCAATAACCAATAGCAGGATCTGGAGATCCATAATGGCTCCCACATATTCAACGATAACTTAGTGATCGATTGAACCATTTACATACGATACCGATTCCCTTTGTCACGCGATACTTTACTTGTCCGAGATTCGATCATCGGTATCTCCATACCTAGTTCAACCTCGTTACCGACAAGTACTCTTTACTCGTACCGTGGTATGTCATCTCTTGTGACCCAGTCACATGCTTGCAAGCTAATCAGATAACATTCCACCGAGAGGGCCCAAAGTATATCTATCCGTCATCGGGATGGACAAATCCCACTATTGATCCATATGCCTCAACTCACACTTTCCAAATACTTAATCCCATCTTTATAACCACCTATTTACGCAGTGGCGTTTGATGTAATCAAAGCATCCTTCCGTTGTAAGTGATTTACATGATCTCATGGTCGAAGGACTAGGTAACTATGTATCGAAAGCTTATAGCAAGTTTGAATTTAATGACTTGATCTTATGCTACGCTCATATGGGTCTATGTCCATTATACCATTCAACCAATGACATAACCTTGTTATTAATAACATCCAATGTTCATGATCACGAAACCATAATCATCTATTTTTTACAATGATTTGCAGTCTAATTTGTCTTTTTTTTTGAACTCTTGTCTATTTTGTTTCAAGAAAAGAGCTTGGGAGTTGATAGTCATCCAGTGTGCTTCTGATCGGTTGGTTTGCCCCATTTTGACATCCCGAGAAGGGGCTCGCTTGTCATGCGTCACACACATAGGAAATAGCGCGTTACTCTCAGACCTCGTTTGGCTAGGGAGTTTTGGCCGGCTTTTTAGTGTATATTTCCAGCGTAATTAGATAAGTGCTCTCAAATTTACTAAACTACTTGTTTGGCTGAAGAGTATTGGATCGAGTAACACTGAGTATTGGCCCTAAAACTCGTCGGGTTAAAAGGAGATTAAAACACGAGGTACCATTAGACCCTATTCGGTAGAGGTGTTTTTGCGGGGTTCGCGTGTATTTTACTTAGGCCAACTCAATAATACACCTTAAGGCCTTGTTTACTTCTAAGGTATTTATGGGGATGGGAGGGGATTATTTTGTATCCCGGAAAATCCCCACTAGTCCGTTTACTTCTCCGGTTTTAAACGACATAATCCCGAGATATCCCCTCCCATCCCCTCTCATCCTCACATTTTTTGCCTAAATCAAATACTCTCCATCATACTAGTGTATTTTTGGGGAAGGGTATTTGAGGGGATTGGGTGAACACCAAATCCCCTCCCATCCCCATACCCATTGGGAAGAAAAATACGAGAGAAGTAAACAAGGCCTAAAGCACTACGTAGACCGTTCGGTAGGCCGGGTTTCGTCGGGATAAGCCCAGTGTTTTGCCTGGAAACTCGTCGGGTTCTAGTGGATTAGAAACGCGAGTACCGTCTCACGTTTTTGTTGCTGCTCACACCGCGGTCGCGCATGCCTACTCTGCTCTGCAACGCTGGCCCCTGGCATGCAACGCGGCAACAGCGCTAGGCCGCTGGTCATAGCTGTAGCTAGATACCAAATAGCTGTAGGCGCTTGGCATGCAACGCAGCAGCAGCGCTAGGTCCCTGACCATTGCATGCAACAGATTATCGATGCTTTGCCAAGAATCAAAACCGGCCAATACACGAGTGAAGCACGTGTTTTCACCCAAAACACTAGGAACAATACACCTTAATCCCTGCCTGCCGAACAAGGCTTTAGGGCATCCGAGCGATTCAAACGGACGCGCTGGGCCGTCCGTTTAGGTCGCACGGTGCGCCCAACGCAGCGGCCACCCATTTGGCTATTTGGCATATTTCTTTGGAAAATAGGTCATCTGGCCACATATACTTATAAATAGTATCTAACAAATATAGAATAATATCTAACAATTATAGAATAATATCAAATAGCATAAAATAATATCAAATAAAATGTTGCATGATGAAGAAATGAAATGTGCCATAGTTCGAACAAATATAAAAATTACAAATTGAGATTGTCAACTCAATTTGGGCGCTCTAGGATCTCCTTCTGCCTCTTCTCGAACCAAGCTCTCTTCGTCTCGCTAATGTTGGTCAAGTCGGCGTTCATGATCAGGTTGTCCTCGGCTTGCCGTTTGAGCTCAACTTCCTTCGCCTTCAACTCCACCTCTTTGGTCCTTGCCATTGCTATGAGCTCAATTTCTCTCTCTTTGAGCTCAATTCCTCTAGCTTTGGTCTTGGCCTTGACCTCTTCAATCTCAAGCTTCTTCTTTTGGACATCGAAGTAGTTCTTCCTGTCCTCATCTTTCTCCCGGCGCCTTCTCTCATCCCTCTTGTCCGTGGACACCTCTCTGTCGGCATCCAGCTCCTTCAAAGTGCCAAACAATAGCATGGACGAGGCATCACACTTCATGTCGGCTTTGGTTGCCTTGTGGCCGCGAGGACGACTTGCACGAGAAGCGGAGCTACCGCAAGGCTGGCCACCATCAAGGTAAATGACCGTGGGATCTTTGGCGGTCTTGTTGCCAGTCAAGATCGCCATGTACCCCTCGTACCCCTCCTGGAACTTGGGGGTGCCTTGGAGTTCCTTCCAACAATGAGGGAGGACAAAGGTCTTTTCTCCATTGGACGATTTGTACCATTCCAAAGCTTGCCACACCTAGAGCAAAGCGAGACAAGAACGATAAACATATGTGCAAACATTGGATGAATATGTTGAGGTTAAGAATCATACCAAGTCCTTCATGCCCAAGCCGCTAACGGGGAGCCGCTTCACGTGATCATACGCCGCCTGGAACTTGTTGCATTCCGTTTGAATTGTTCCCCACCTCTTTTGGAGCGATATGTCGCTGCGGTCGCTCTCAAATGGCTCCTCTCCGTATTTGCGATGCTCATGGAAGTAATCATAGATCCGGCGCCAGAATGCGGTCCCCTTCTGCTTGGCACCCGTCAATGCATCTTGCCCGATGGTCAACCATCCATCGACGAGCACCTTGTCCTCCTTCTCCGTGTAGTTGCTGGTTCTTTTGCTTACGCGGCGACCTCGAGCTTGTGCAGCTGTGGCTTGCGTGAGCTCCTGAGTGAACAACGGCTACTCCTCGATGTTAATGCTGCCGGGACAGGCAGTGGTGTCCTGTTGTGTGTCAATGGGAGGTGGCTGGGGAGCCTGCTCGGTTGAAGCATAGGGCATGGTGGTCGGCATTGTCTGCGTGTAGGACGGAGGGGCCTGCACGGTGGACGGTGCCTGCATCTGTGGCGGCGCGCGCTCGACCGACAAATCGTCGAGCAGGTTGCGTGCACCGGCCATCGTTGCTGCTCCCATGTGCTTGGGGGCTTTAGACTTCGCCGGCGCACGGTTGAGGTCAATGGACGAAGGAGACGGCCCCGTCAAGGACTCGCCCACCTCCGGTGACCCATCCCGTGACGGGTACGCATACCGCCCCGACTGCTCCCCCAATTCGTGCGCGCCGGGCGTGTACCCAAATGGGGCAGTCGGCTGGGATGTTGACCTTGGAGGAAGGGGCCGGGTCACGGACGAGGCCGAGCTCCCCCCCGAGGCCGTGCCGGCGCCCGGGAGGATCAAGTGCTGAGCGAGCGCTGCGTGGCCGTAAAAGAGCATGGCATGCTCTTGCATGACATTCGCCTTCGCCTCCGTCTTGAGTTGGAGGAGCTGCTCCGCCGCCCGCTGCCGCTCCTCCGCGGCAGCGACATCCCTCTTTTGTTGCTCGAGCGCCCTGCGCCGATCGCCCCGCTTCTTGGTCTCCACCGCCCTATGCTCCGCGGTGAGGTCGGGCTTCGCCTTCTTCGTCGCCGGCCCGGGCTCCACGACCACCGGAGCGTCCAGTTGAGGAGCCGCCGCCACGGGAGGAGCGGCAACGGCCGCGAGCTGTGCCTCGTCTCCGATGGTGGCGGTGGTGGCGGCAGTCGCTTCGTCGGCCATCTCTAGGTTTTGGGAGTGGAGTGGAGTGTTTCTGTTTTGGGAGACAGACAGACGGGCCAGTGGCGGACAAGGGGAGGATGCGAGCGACCAGCCTTCGGCGTCCGCAGTCACGCAAACTCGTCCCAAATTTGGGCTGGGTTTGGGTCGCCCCGGACGCCGCGGCCATCCGTTTTAGGGATGGGTCCGCGCACTGGGCCGTGTTTTTGTCCGGTTGGATCCATCCGAACGCGCGGGCGCGATTTGGGTCGTCCCGTTGGAGATGCCCTCAGAGCATCTCCAGTCGCGTCCCCCAAACCTTATTTGGGGGACCGCGGACAAGAAATGGGGAAAAAAGCTGTCCAGTCGCGTCCCCCAAAGCTAATTGGCGCCCCATTTTATGTCCGAGAGTCTCTACCGGGGACGCCGGACACAAAAATAGCGTCCGGACGCATGCATGCAGCCCCTAGTCCCCACATGCTAGTCTCTTTCCCCACACTTTCTCTCACCTACTTTTCCCACATGGGGTGGTCCCTTCTATTAAAATGCATGCATCCGGACGCTGTTTGAGGGACGCGGCTGGAAAGGGCCTCTTTTTTGTACAGATTTTTGGTCTCTTTTTGTCCGGCGCGGTCCCAAACGTGCCCCAAATCATTTGTGCCGGACGCTTTTTGAGGGACGCGACTGGAGATGCTCTTAGCGTTTTTTACACTCGACGATGCTGCAAATTCACGCGCATGCTAGCATAG
>NC_061512.1:164676381-164770135 GCF_022539505.1 Lolium rigidum
ATTTACTTTGGAATGGCTGAGAAATACCATGTAGTAGGTAGGTATGGTGGACACAAATGGCATAGTGGTTGGCTCAAGGATTTTGGATGCATGAGAAGTATTCCCTCTCGATACAAGGTTTAGGCTAGCAAGGTTATTTGAAACAAACACAAGGATGAACCGGTGCAGCAAAACTCACATAAAAGACATATTGTAAACATTATAAGACTCTACACCGTCTTCCTTGTTGTTCAAAACTCAATACTAGAAATTATCTAGACTTTAGAGAGACCAAATATGCAAACCAAATTTAGCAAGCTCTAGGTGTTTCTTCATTAATGGGTGCAAAGTATATGATGCAAGAGCTTAAACATGAGCACAACAATTGCCAAGTATCAAATTATTCAAGACATTTTAGAATTACTACATGTAGCATTTCCCGATTCCAACCATATAACAATTTAACGAAGAAGATTCAACCTTCGCCATGAATACTATGAGTAAAGCCTAAGGACATATTTGTCCATATGCAACAGCTGAGCGTGTCTCTCCCCCACACAATGAATGCTAGGATCCATTTTATTCAAACAAAACAAAAAACAAAAACAAACCGACGCTCCAAGCAAAGTACATAAGATGTGACGGAATAAAAATATAGTTTCGGGGAGGAACCCGATAATGTTGTCGATGAAGAAGGGGATGCCTTGGGCATCCCCAAGCTTAGACGCTTGAGTCTTATTAAAATATGCAGGGGTGAACCACCGGGGCATCCCCAAGCTTAGAGCTTTCACTCTCCTTGATCATATTGCATCATTCTCCTCTCTTGATCCTTGAAAACTTCCTCCACACCAAACTCGAAACAACTCATTAGAGGGTTAGTGGACAATAAAAATTAACATGTTCAGAGGTGACACAATCATTCTTAACACTTCGGACATTGCATAAAGCTACTGGACATTAATGGATCAAAGAAATTCATCCAACATAGCAAAAGGGGCAATGCGAAATAAAAGGCAGAATCTGTCAAAACAGAACAGTCCGTAAAGATGGATTTTATTGAGGCACCAGACTTGCTCAAATGAAAATTCCCAAATTGAATGAAAGTTGCGTACATATCTGAGGATCACGCACATAAATTGGCTTAAATTTCTGATCTACCTACAGGGAGGCAGGTCGAAATTCGTGACAGCAAAGAAATCTGTTTCTGCGCAGTAATCCAAATCTAGTATTCACTTTACTATCAAAGACTTTACTTGGCACAACAATGCACAAAACTAAGATAAGGAGAGGTTGCTACAGTAGTAAACAACTTCCAATACTCAAATATAAAACAAAGTGCAGAAGTAAAATAAAACATGGGTTATCTCCCAAGAAGTGCTTTCTTTATAGCCATTAAGATGGGCTCAGTAATTTTAATGATGCACTCTCAAGAAATAAGATTTGAAGCAAAAGAGAGCATCAAAAAGCAAGTATGGAACAAATTTAATCCTAACCCACTTCCTATGGAAAGGAATATTGTACACAAATAAATTCATGAAGAACAAAGTGACAAGCATAGGAAGATAAAACACAAGTAACTTCAAAATTTTCAGCATATAGAGGGGAAACTTAATATTATTAAGATGCATATAACCATGTTTCCCTCTCTCATAATAACTTTCAGTGGCATCATGAAAAAACTCAACAATATAACTATCACATAAAGCATTCTTATTCACATGCATAAAAGTATCATTACTCTCCACATAAGCATAGTCATTCTTATTAATTGTAGTGGGAGCAAATTCAACAAGGTAGCTATCATTATCACCATAATCATCAAATATAGGAGGCATAGTATAATCATAATTAATTTTCTCCTCAATAGTAGGTGGATGATAGTCATCATTGTAATCATCATATATAGGAGGTAAAGTATCATCAAAGTAAATTTTCTCCTCCATGCTTGGGGGACTAAAAATATCACACTCATCAAAACCAGCTTCCTCAAGCTTAGAATTTTCCATGGCATTAGCAACAATGGTGTTCAAAGCATTCATAGTAATAACATTCCCATTAGCATGCATATAAAGTTCCATGGGTTTTTTAATTCTCTCTTCAAACACATCATGTCCTAATTCAAGATAAAGTTCATAAAGATCTCTCATATTTTTGTTGTTTTCCATTAAGCCTAACTAGTGAAATCACACAACTTAGTATTCTCAACAGTACCCATTCTAGCAGTAGTAAATAAAGCAAACTAAATAAAGTAAATGCAAGTAACTAATTTTTTTGTGTTTTGATTAAGTGCAACAAACAAAGTAGTAAATAAAATAAAGCAAGACAAAAACAAAGTAAAGAGATTGGATTGTGGAGACTCCCCTTGCAGCGTGTCTTGATCTCCCCGGCAACGGCGCCAGAAAACAGTCTTGATGCGTGCAGTTGACACACGTCCGTTGGGAACCCCAAGAGGAAGGTGTGATGCGATACAGTAGCAAGTTTTCCCTCGGAAAGAAACCAAGGTTTATCGAACCAGGAGGAGCCAAGAAGCACGTTGAAGGTTGATGGTGGCGGAATGTAATGCGGCGCAACACCGGGGATTCGGCGCCAACGTGGAACCCGCACGACACAACCAAAGTACTTTGCCCCAACGAAACGGTGAGGTTGCTCGACCTCCACTCGAAACTGCTGTCAACAAAGGATTAACCGTATTGTGTGAAAGATGATTGTTTTGCAGAGAAAACATGAAACACAGGGATGGCTTAGATGATTGTGCTATGTAAAGAATAGGACCGGGGTCCACGAGCTCACCAGGAGGTGTCTCTCCCATAAGACTATATGTAGGCGGAAGGGCAGGTTAGGGGGCCACACGAGGGCCCCACACAATAGGCCGGCGCGGCCAAGGGCCAGGCCGCGCCGCCCTAGTGTGTCATCGCCTCGTGGCCCCACTTCGTAAGTCCTCCGGTCTTCTGGAAGCTTCGTGCAAAAATAGGACCCTGGGCGTTGATTTCGTCCAATTCCGAGAATATTTCCTTACTAGGATTTCGAAACCAAAAACAGCGAAAACACAAGAATCGGCTCTTCGGCATCTGCGTCAATAGGTTAGTGCTATGAAAATGCATAATAATGACATATAATGTGTATAAAACATGTGAGTATCATCATAAAAGTAGCATGGAACATAAGAAATTATAGATACGTTTGGGACGTATCAATAACACATATGAATTATTAATACCGTTGACAAAATTGTCTCCATGTTTCCAAAATAAAAAGCTCTAGCACAAGAGTAATCCATGCTTCCCTCTGCGAAGGGCCTTTCTTTTACTTTATGTTGAGTCAGTTTACCTACTTCTTTCCATCTTAGAAGCAAACACTTGCGTCAACTGAGTGCATTGATTCTTATATACTTGCTAATTTGCGTTCATCATATTACTTTGTGTTGACAATTATCCACGAGATAAACATGTTGAAGTTGAAAGCAACTGTTGAAACTTATATCTTCCTTTGTGTTGCTTCAAAACCTTATATTAAGAATCTATTGCTTTATGAGTTAACTCCTATGCAAGACTTATTGATGCTTGTCTTGAAAGTACTATTCATGAAAAGTCTTTGCTATATGATTCAGCTTGTTTAGTCATTATCTTTACCATTGCTTTGAATCACTTCATTCATCTCATATGCTTTACAATAGTATTGATCAAGATTATGATAGTAGCATGTCACTTCAAAAATTATCCTTGTTATCGTTTACCTACTCGAGGGCGAGTAGGAACTAAGCTTGGGGATGCTTGATACGTCTCAAACGTATCTATAATTTCTTATGTTCCATGCTAGTTTTATGACGATACTCACATGTTTTATATACACTTTATATCATTTTGATGCATTTTCCGGCACTAACCTATTAACAAGATGCCGAAGCACCAGTTCCTATTTTCTGCTGTTTTTTGTTTCAGAAATCCTACACGGGAAATATTCTCGGAATTGGACGAAACAAAAGCACACGGTCGTATTTTCCACGGAGCCTTCCAGAACACCGAAGGAGAGACAGAGAGGGGCCAAGGGGCCCCCACACCCTAGGGTGGCGCGGCCAGGAGGGGGCACGCCCACCTATGGGGTGGGCCCCTCGGTACTCCTCCGATTCTGCCCCTTCGCCTATTTATTCTCTCCGTCACGAAAACCCTAGTACCGAGAGCCACGATACGAGAAAAGTTCTAGAGACGCCATCGCCGCCAATCCCATCTCGGGGGGTTCAGGAGATCTCCTCCGGCACCCTGCCGGAGAGGGGAATCATCACCTGAGGACTCTACATCATCATGCCCGCCTCCGGATTGATGCGTGAGTAGTTCATCCTTGGACTATGGGTCCATAGCAGTAGCTAGATGGTTGTCTTCTCCTCTTGTGCTATCATGTTTAGATCTTGTGAGCTGCCTAACATGATCAAGACTACATGTTGTGTTTGTTGGGATCCGATGAATATGGAATACTATGTCAAGTTGATTATTGATCTATCATATATGTGTTGTTTATGATCTTGCATGCTCTCCATTGCTAGTAGAGGCTCTTGCCAAGTTGATACTTGTAACTCCAAGAGGGAGTATTTATGCTCGATAGTGGGTTCATACCTCCATTGAATCTGGGACAGTGACATAAAGTTCTAAGGTTATGGATGTGCTGTTGCCACTAGGGATAAAACATCAATGCTTTGTCTAAGGATATTTGTGTTGATTACATTACGCACAGTACTTAATGCAATTGTCTGTTGTTTGCAACTTAATACTAGAAGGGGTGCGAATGCTAACCCGAAGGTGGACTTTTTAGGCATAGATGCATGCTGGATAGCGGTCTATGTTATTTGTCATAATTCCCTAAGTAATTCTCATATTAGTCATCATGATATGTATGTGCATTGTTATGCCCTCTCTATTTGTCTATTGCCCAACTGTAATTTGTTCACCCAACATGCTATTTCTTGTTGGAGAGACATCACTAGTGAACTGTGGACCCTGGTCCATTCTTTTACATCTGAAATACAATCTACTACAATCTATGTTCTCTGTTGTTCTTTGCAAGCAAACATCATTCTCCACACCATACGTTTAATCCTTTGTTTACAGCAAGCCGGTGAGATTGACAACCTCACTGTTAAGTTGGGGCAAAGTATTTTGATTGTGTTGTGCAGGTTCCACGTTGGCGCCGAATCCCTGGTGTTGCGCCGCACTACACTCCTTCACCAACAACCTTCACGTGGCCTTCATCTCCTACTGGTTCGATAACCTTGGTTTCTTACTGAGGGAAAATTTGCTGCTGTACGCATCACACCTTCCTCTTAGGGTTCCCAACGGACGTGTGCTTCACGCGTTATCAGTCACCATAGATCTATCGGAAGTTCATGCAAGGTAAATTCCTCCATATCTATATGGTTAATTTATTTTTATTTCCAATCGTAAACATCTTAGTGATGAATGTTATCTTCATCAATATATTTTAGATACTACTTCGTCGGCTTTTGCCGTGGCGTCATCGTGCTTGCCCGGAAGAACCAGCTGCACAAGATACGGCTTCTGAATCCACTCACAAAGACATCGAACACTATGTTTGAGGCGCATATGCCATCTGTTTTTCTGGATTCAGTCGCTGTAATGAAATCCCCGACTATGGTCTTCGTTTCCGCACATTACTCGGAGGGAATTGCTTGGGTCAATGAGAGCAGTCCAACTAAGGATATACATGAAGATTGGGGAGAAGGAAGATTTTCGATCGAGCACTATTCTCTGCGTTGCATTACCCCGTTCAATGGTGAATTGTATGCAATAGCTGTGGACAATTCTGGGGACGGATAATTAGTGTGCACCAATGTACAGTTGGAGCAGCGCGCGAGCACTGTCAAGATGGAGACACTAAGTTCATTTCCAGAACTTGGAAATGATAAGTTCTACCTTGTGAAGTCGGATGGTGATCTGCTGCTTGTGTTGTTGGACAACATGCTTTTGGAGGACCAACCATTGGTGTACCGTGTGAATACTCAGAGCCGCTCTCTCCATGCGGTCAGTAACATTGGCAATCATGCCTTCTTCGTGCATTATATCCGGTGTATCTCCGTCGACACCAGAGTGCACCCGACACTTCGACCTGGCATCTACTACGCGGATTTGGGTTATATCAGAGAGTACTTTCATGATACAGAGGTCTGGGATGAGTGGCCACTACGTGTGGATAGAATAGGAAACTACGGTCTGAGAAATGAACAAAGGCCATACCGTTTGGAGGATGTATTGGCTGCACACTGCAGACGGAAGGAGTTCAATGAATATTTCCTTGGGATAATGCACGAATGGAGCGACGAAGAAATATACGATTAATGAAGAACAAATTCATTCATCATGGGGTATCCTAATCTTCATGTTGGTCATACATTGCGTGCGTCTTGTATTTTTTTCCAGCTTAGTTTGTCGTGAACATTAACAACGTTATTGGCTGCTTTTGGCTGCTGTATGCAGTATATGTATTATATTTAGTTTTCTGATTATGCTGCTGTGAATTTATCATATACTAGCTTCTAGATTTGCTACTAGATTTGTTGTCATATTGGGCAAAAAACGAGGGCCAAAAGGCATAAATAATTGAAAAAATACAGAAAAAGAAGCTTCTCTAGATTTTTGATACCAATTTGGTGAAAAAGACAGAGAGAGAAAGAGGGGGAAATGTGCTCTTAAAAATGCCAATTTGGGCCGAGAGAGAGAGAAAACCCAGCTCTCACGTACAACCAAACACGGTCTCGTCCTGTCCCACGCGGTCCCTTCCTACCAGCCCCACACGACACGGCCCCACAAACGACGCGGCCCCACACGCCAGCATGGAACGTTCAACTAAACGGATTCCTTCCGTCCGAGCTCCTTCTGCGGGTTTCAGACAAAGGCTTGGGGAAAACTGAGGAAAAACTAAGGGGCTGGGAAAAACTGAGTACAACTAAGGATCTGAGGGCACGAAAATAGAAATCCCTAAAAAGTAACACTTTGATGCTGAACAAAGATGCAAAACAGTCCACAAGTTAACATATATGAGATTACCCAAGTGCATATATGAACATTGAGCAGCAAGAGAAATAGCCAATGACCCAAATTAGAGATTTGTGAGTAAAATTGAGTATACCCATAGTTAGATATCACTCCATCTTGCATCACAACCATCCCGAAGGCATCAGCTGAAACTTCACTGCGCAGTTCGAATCACACAGATCATTATGGCATTGAGCAAAAAAATGTGGAGCAGGGAAGATAGATTTATCTATTGTCGAATAGTAAAACAATGTGGAATAGATGAGCTAGGGGCTTTGAACCATGAAATGTTCATGAGAATAGGCAAGGAGGGAGGTGGATGGGGGCTTACGCATGAGTCAGGATGGACCAGGCAAGTGGTCGTCGACCAATGAAGTCAAACTGGAGACGGTGGTGATCCTCCCTGATCCGCACAGTCCTCTAGGTCATTCTCCTGCTCGTTGTATTGTTGGCGACGGGGTCGATCTTCCCGGTGCGGCGGACGCTGGGGCGGTAAGAGGCCCGGTCGACCGATGATGCAACCTGCAGATCCCAACGGATGTGCTCCGCCTCGGTTAGGGGCTGCTGTGGTGCTGTGGCATGGTGCAAACGACAATGGTGGTGTTGGGGATCTCGGGGGGTGGGCGCAGCGTTGAGGATGGGGATTGAGGGTGTGGCGGCAACCTGCGCGGAGGAGAAGAAGGACCTGAAGGACCGCTCGATGAAGACGTCATCGCCCGTCGACCTAGACCGTGCGTTCGTCGTCGGCCCAATCGGCGACGGCGAGAGAGGGAGGAAACGGGGGAGAAGGCGGGGTCCGGCAGGGCTGTGGTGGCACCTGCGGTCAGATAGGGTTCGGTTACGAGCCGTGAAAAGGGGGTTTAGTTGGGCTTGGCCCAGTTAGTTGCGCGCGCCGGGCGAACGACGACTCCAGCTGGATGGATATAATAGAGAGTAAGTTTAGTCTTTTTAAGTAGTAGAGAAATAGGAGTCCCCCACTAAGTGATTTTGCTGCCTCCTCATGCATCCACGTCACCCCCTTATTTTGCCACCCCAGCGCACGGTCGTGTAGCGTGGCACTTCTCGCTTTTGCAACAGGTCTCTCCTTGCTTCCTCCGTATATCCATTTCCGCACCATTTTATTTTTATCATCAGCTGGAGAAGCCACATCTTTATTTATGGGCTGAACATCCTTTCGCACCAAGCCACCCATCATGGGCTCACGCATGCATAACGCATGGACTTGCTGGCCCTGCCTCCTGAAGAAAAAATTACACTAGATCGTATTCAATGGCTATGTAATCACAAGCACTATCTTCCCCGCCATCGCGACCTACCGCCTCCTGACCTCCTGATGCGTCCTATGGCATCCTCTCCACTATTTCTCATGAAACTTCCCGGTGCATCCCTGCATTTATCGATTAGAAACTGCTTGCTTCAACTGAGCCGCCGGCATCCATCTTAAAAACCTACCAATGCTGCCATCGACATCGAACGCACTCGCCTTCTCGTGTCGCCATGCCTGTTGCTGGCACCGGTCTCCAATCTCCACTCTGATAGCTGGTCGCTCGCAATTTTCAGTCTTCTTTTTTCTCAATCCATCAGCATATGTTTCTCAATCGTTCAGGTTGTGCTCCGGACTAGCTCGAAATCTGCTCGACGATTTGTCCCTGCCACTTGATTTGGTTGGATTGTACATGCTGACCTCTCAAGACCCCCCCGAACTAATTGGGTTTAGATTGGATTGTGCGTCCGTGTAGCTGAACCTAGGAGGAAGCGGCCGCTAGCATGTTAAAGTTGTTGAGGAACACCATGGCTAGAGATACACAAAATACATGATCTCCAAACCTCCAGCAAGTAAGATTAGTCCTCCGATTTTATAATGAAGTTTTTATCTCTCATTTTTGTTCATGTTTATCTCCTAATCCGCCTCCTCTTCTTGCCAGTTGGCACTTCCGGCTATGAATGCAATCGTGTTGCTTGCTAGCTGCGTGATAAAATTCCCATGTGAACTGACATAATCCTTTCTCTCTTGCCTTTTTCGTGTATCCATCATATATTGCATAACTGATGATCTTCTAAAGTACGTGGCCTCACAATTTCAAGCCACTATTGTCTTGGCAGCCTGTTGTGTTTTCATCTGGAATGCCGCCACAGTCAGCCAAGAGCTTCTCTATAGATGTATGCATATCTCCAGGTGTAGCCAAACCGATTGGTCTGCCGGCCATTTGCAGTGGGCTAAAAGGTCCCTCAAATTCTGTTAGCAGAAAACTTACGTCAACAGCTTACAGCCGGCGTTTTCTTTTTTTCTTCTTGCAGGTTAATTATGGTCACAACTGCAATTAGAAGTTCTTTGTGTTCATTTTTATACCACTGCTCTGTGTACAAAATGTTTAACTTTTTTTCGCTCAATTCATAAGCAAGAAGGTTCTTCATATCTGCATTCCTGCTCAGCTATGTGCAGGTCCAATTGATTATTCAGTTTAGTTTGATTACCTTGGCTATGATTGTGAATATGTTGAGATTATCTACATATTTTTCAGTTTGTTTTTAATGATGGCAATACCATCACAGTTGTGATGCCGTCCAATTTTTGTTCATTTTATATTGCAAGATTACCTATTTATCTTCTACCTCTCACTCACCCAAGTTTATTCTACAAATAGCAAAATATATTTAGTCGAGAACGGAGGCACCATACGTACGTGCTATCATTGACTAGAAGGTACACCTGATCATTTGTGTAAAACTGTACTCTGTAAAGGGGTGCACCCAAATGCTGAAATTTTCTTTCGTTTGTTGTCTCAAACAACTCATTTAATTCCATGTAATTGATCATATTGTCTTATTTTGAGTGTTATTCTTTGGAATTCAGTACGACATAAACGGATCCGCTGCAAAGCGCGGGGTTTCGTCTAGTAAAGATATGGAAACTGCTGGGCGTCCCCCGGGGGATCTGATTCCCCAGCCCCCAGGTCCCCAGCCGTTGGATCAACCATTTTGACGGTTAGATTTGCATGTAGCAAAAAAAACATCTCCGGCAGCAAAAAATCACCCCCGGCAGCAAATGACTGAAGCAAAAAACGGTTCGTTCAGAAAAGAAAATAAAAAGGCTGGGCTCGCCGGAGACCTCGCCGGAGACCCCGTAGCAAACATATGGTACAATTGTAGCAAAAATACAGAAAAGTTGTATCAAAAAAATTATGGAAATGTAGCAAATCGCAGAATATGTATAGAAAAAAGATGATATTGTATCAAAAATGCTTAACGCCGGTAGCAAACTAGTAGCTTCAGCCTGCAGAGACAATGAAGGAGACCTTGCCTGCAGCAGCGTCACCAAAAAGGTTGCAGCAACTCAGTGTACCTAAGGTAGCAACGTCCAGAACCGCCGGTAGCAACGTCGAACACCTAAAGTAGCAAACCACGCGCACCGCAGGCAGCACCTCCGCCATCAACACGCAGAAATGGTGCTCAACATTGGTAGCAACACCGGAGGCCGTAGGTAGCAAACCCTGCCTTTGCCGGTAGCACAATGGAGGCCTAACACTTATCCAAACGGGTGACTTCTTCACCGTCTACAGGCCAACATCACTTGACGCAGCAGCAGCGACCTGCAGCAGCACTCTACGGCGGCGCACGAGCAGCTGGGCGGTGGCCCTCTGGCAGGGAGGAGGCGGCGCGGGAGGGGCGCGGCCACACGCGGGGAGGGAGGCGGCCGCACGCGGACAGGGAGGCGGCGGCGCGGGAGGGGCGCGGCCACACGCAGGGAGGGAGGCGGCCGCACGCGGACAGGGAGGCGGCGGCGCGCTGGGCAAGGACGCGGCGGCGCGTTGGCAGGCGCGATTTCCTGGGTTGCCAGGCACTTGGCATGCGGCGGCCGTTGTCAAGGACTGGGCAAACGGCGGCGGTTGCCAGGGCCGGGCAGGCGGCGAGGCCGGGGCAGGTGGCGGTGGTCGCCGGGCCCGGAGCAGGCGGCGGAGGTCGCCGGGGCAGGCGGCGGTGGTCGCCATGGCCGGAGCAGGCGGCGGAGGTCGCCGGGGCCGGGGCAGGCGGCGGAGGTGGTCGTCGGCGCGGAGGAGCTGGTGGTGATATCCGGGCGTTGGGAACGTGGTGGTGGAGCGGGTGAGGGAGGCAGATGGGGTCCACCCACGTGGGGTGCAGCAGGCAACCGGGGGTTGCAAGCACGTTATCCCCCGGGGGAATAGTATCATTTTCCTAAAGATATTCCCACTTGGAAAAAAAAATCCCAGCCCTCCTGCTTTAAAAAAGAAATCCTGGCCCTTCAGTTTGGAATTTTTTTCCGGCCCCCCCAATATTTGTTTCCTGCCTCCGCCGTTGCTCGCAGGTGACCATTTCCATGGTTAGCAATGAAGTGCCTGTCCCTAACCACCACCATATATCAAGGAAATCCCCCGACCCATGCAGCCACGCACGCCGCACGTCCAGATTGGGAGGCGCCAACGTGCGGCAATGGCAGGCCTCGCCGCGCAGCTGGCCGCGGCATTCGCCGTGGCGGCCCTCGCGGCGGTGGCCTCCGCCTCCTCTCCCACCTCGGCCGCCACCGGATCCTCCGCCTCCTCCTCGTCCTACTACGCGGCCTTGGAGAACCGGCTGCCGGCGGGCGGCGGCATGGAGCTCGTGTGCCGAGCGCTGGGCGGCCTCTTCGTCACCGAGTGGAGCGTGGTGCCGCGCGGCCGCGTGCCCCGCGACGGGAAGCGGATCGTGGAGCTCCTGGTGGACGCCGAACGATACGCGTGGGTCAGCTGCAGCTGGGCCTACGAGGGAAACTACGTCGGCGCCATGCGGCTCCTCGACTCGCGGTGGCCGGAGGCGAAGCGGTGCCAGGACGTCGCTGCCGGCGGCGGCATGTGCCGCCTCGTGTTCGAGGACGACGCGGTGCGGCTCGAGACGCCCGGAGGGGGCCCGGTCAGGGTCATCGGCGACCTGCCGGTGAAGCGGTGCCGGCGGCACTGGCTGCTGTTCAGCACGGAGTGCACGTACCCGGATCATCCTCACCCCTACGCCGGCCGCCTTCTCGGCAACGCTTTCGAGTTCTTTGGCGTATGACTTGATTGGTTCATTCGTTAGGTCATCTCCATCGATGTATGTACGTTAAAACATTCCGATATTCAATTTAGACGTTCGTGAATTTTGGGTTAGAATGCTTGAATTCAAAATGACATAATAACCGGGTCGTTAGCAATTTTGAGAGCAAATTTTTCGAACGTGGTGCGTGATTTTTCTTTTCTATTTGACAGTTTTGGTAATAAGAAAAATGATTTGGTGTATTTGATAGTTTTGGTAATAAGAAAAATGATTTGGTGATTGTGATGAAGAAGAAAGGCGAACCTCACAAACAACCTCTATTTGAGATGAGTATACTGCAAACTTACAAGACGTCATAGAAGGACCCTGAAGGCCACCGCAAAACATAAGCATCTTGTCAGGATCACAAGGCCAAGTAAGGAAATTTTTCTAGCGGTCGCCGTTTTCTACCGGTGAGTATCTACTGTTTATTTTGACCGGTATGCCACGGCGCCATTAGAATTGCATTTCCGCAAGGCTGAGATGCTTTTGTGGGAAAACGTGGGGCTTGGGTCTTTGCCAATTGCTCCGCTAGTCTCACTTCTAGGAAACAATGTTGTGAGTGGCGTTGCAAAATACTAGCTATTAATGGTGTATTTATTTATGTCACCAGTATTTGATACCGGTGGCGTGTCGTAGACATGTCGCTGGTACTTCATGCCATTGTCGTGCATAACAACTATTAATGGCGTGGCAGACACGCCACCGGTAACATGAATACTAGTGGCGTGTATCTGTTCGGCAAAGCTACTAATTTTTTTTGCATTAAAATGAATTTTCTCCTTTTATTGAATTTGATAGTAAAGTGAAATACAATAATCTTAGCTGAAACACATTGTTAACACGGCCTACAAACTAGCATATTGGTTCATCACAATTGATCACTAAACAATTATGAATTTTGTTCAAATACGACAACAGAGCAATTAATTAGTTCAAGCAACAATAAACGCCTAACATTTTAGTAAGAAACAAGTGACACACCGTCCAACTACTAGATGATATCAAAGCTAAACATCATGTATAGGAACGGGTGTGTGGTGATTCTAGCAGTGATGAGCATAACTTGTCCAACTTGTAGATCATCTTCTTCCCTATGGAACACCTTTCATCCCTCTTTGATAAAGATTAGGTCGCCATGCTCATCTATCTTATACGGAACAGTGCTCATCATGGCTATGGAAGGGGAATCTCGAACACATAGTCCAACCAAGCCATTATAAGGAATGTGAAGGGAGGAAACTACCTTTTTAGGTAAATTTCTGGAAACCAAAAGAGTAGTGATGTGAGACTACCACCACAATTTATAAACACAAACTAACAAATAATACAAGCAACTTGAAGGAACATACCCATATTGTGTTGGCAGTTGTGGCATCTTGTTGTGCATATTGGTTCAAAGCAGATTTAACGATAATGTGATGGTAGTTGTGGAGACCCGCATGCATTTTCTTTTAAAAAAACTCAACAGATTTTTTTTCAAGTTCAAGTTTTTTCATTTGCAAATGGTTAAGAATAGTATTTTATCATTGAAAAAATAGTAATATATCAAGATACTTAAAATTAAGAATTACTTTTATTGCTAAGATTCATAGCGAGTGCAAATTCTCATCTGTGCACTACTGTATATACTCATTCATGACCGGATTTCGACACTGTCACAACAGCTTAGATCGATGATGGGCACAGCTTGGATCGATGAGGGGCACAGTCAGAACGAAATTTTAGTTTGGACATGTCACAACATATAATTAATCCCCTGATGGGCTCTGCTAGGGGCACCCTCCTGAAGACCTCCCGACCTCCCGAGTCGCCTCCCCTTGGGCGGCTCCGGAGGATCCCTCCTTTCCCAACCCTAAGAGCCCCACCTCTCCTCCCTCTCCTGGCCACCGTTGCCGCCAGCGCTGGCGGTGATGGCGGCGCCTATCCATCCGGTGCGGCAGGGCAGGGGAGGTGGTTTTCTTGGCCGTTGTTTAGGGGAGTTGGTGGGCGGCGGCGAAGGGCCATGGGCGGCGTAGCTGGGCGTGCCGGGGCCTGAGCGCCTCCATCGGATCGGCAACAAGGAAGGATTGGTGCGCCGCCGGTGCCCTCTGCGTGGTGGTGCTCTACGCCGCCTCGATCCGATCTAGGGTTTCAGCCAAGATCTGGACCGGGTGGTCTGGGCAGGTGCGGTCCTGGTGTTGGTACTTGCCACACCGCCGAGTCATGTTGGACTTCCCTCTCCATGTCTTCCGATCTGGTTGGTAGTTGACCGGCGGTGAGTGGCTGCTAGTCTTGCGAATAATGGTGGTGGTCCTCGGATTCCTCTCACGCCAAGTGAAGATCGGTCAAAAGCTTCTTCCCACCGGGCTAGATGGATTGTCGTGAATAGGAAGGCCCTGCCGGTGAATTCACTAGGAGATCAATGCCTGAAGATTGTTGGATTGGGTGTTTTCGGTCGTGCGCACTCATTTTGTATCTGATCGTTTGGTTTCAAAGGGTGTGCTTCGAAGCTATGCTAGCTGTTAATATCAGCTCGTTTTATTTCCATGGTGCTGGCGGAGAAGATCATGAAAGCCGAGATCGGTGTAGAGCAATGGTGATCAGATCTTGGTGGTGAGGTGGAATTGTCTTGGTGCTTCGTAACTTTAAACAACAACTTGTATGTGGGGGCGACTGCACAGGAGAAGTTCAAAGTTCTATCTTCAGGGTGAAAATCCAAGGTCTGACCTTAATTTGTTGTATCTAACAATGTTCTTGTTGAAATCATGGTTTTGAGAGTGAGGACTTTCTTCAGGGTGATAACCTAAGATCTATGATCAGGCGACGACAACGTTTGTGCACTATTTCCTTCTTGGAGGCGTTGCTTATGGAGAAGCTGATCTTCTGGTGTTGTTTTGGTGGTACCAGTGTCGCTGTTTCAAGTTTTCGATCTCTGTAGCGGGACCTTTTTTGTAATTCTTCTCTCCTTTTTGGCTGTGTGCATTCTTTTGCCATTACGGCATGATGTTGTTGCAGAGGCTAGGTGTAATTGGTATCTCATGCTCTTTATCGAAAAAAATCTTTAAACTAAAGCTCCTCTCGTGAAAGAAACACAGGCAGCGGATAGGGTGGAAACACTAGCAGCCGCTACAATCTGCCTTGTCCTCGTCATTTACGATGGGGAATCGACTGGTGCCCGCCTGCTGCGCTAGTCGCTCCGGTGGCGGGAGGGGTTGGGGACCTCGAACCTGCGCTCAACGCTATAAAAGGGTCCTTAAAGTTAGAGTTTGGTCGACAAGCATTGTCTTTATGGTGGCTATGGCGGAATTGTGCGAGACAAGAATAAGGTATACCCTCCTCCTTGTCCACCTCGTCGGTGGTGATCTCCCCGGTGGCGTTGAGGAGGGCGGGGATTTATCTAGTCGCTGCTTCCCTAGAGTGGTTGATCTCGTCCAGTCTATGAATGTTATAGGTTTGGTTTTAGAATATTAAATCAATTCAAGAGTTCAATGGTGGCGACTTTGGCTTGGGGGCGCTGGTCCTCAGGGGCACGTTCACGAAGACTTCCCAACCGTTATAAACAACGTCAAGCCGACTCCGCTAAGGGAGCATCGACATCGGCACGTCAGCGGTTCGCTCTGGCGGCAGTAATGGTCTCTATGTGGTCTAAGGATCTCGAATGTAATTTTTATTATGTTGGAATCTTTGTACTTCTTACAAACTTATAAAATATAGACTCGGATCTTTAATTTCCGGATAAAAAAGAGTTGTGCAATCTTTGTTGGAACGGAGGCCGGTGACGTGGCCTATTTGCAATCCAATCCATGTGTTCTACGAATCGAACACATCAACACAAGATCCATATACTTATCGATGGAGCTGTAATCGCAATCCATTACAGTCTCCTGCGCGAATTCGAACAGGAAAGGATTTGAAACACACAACACGCCTAGGCAAAATTGCACATACCGGACCGGACACGCTGGCTGGCCAAAATTGCAGATACGATTGCAGATAGGCCTAGCTCGCTATATATATGTCGACTCGCCTCGCCTCTCGATGCACCAACAGCACAGATCAACGTATTGCCATTGCGACTCGCGACTCGCGACTCGATTACGTGCGTGCTCGATCTTGATCGACAAGGAACTTTAGCGATCGAATATGGCGGGCGGGTCGGCGGCGGGGAGCGCGGCCGATGGGCGGAGGCAGGACTACCCCGGCCGGCTGACCCTGTTCGTGTTCATGGCGTGCCTCGTCGCGGCCACCGGAGGTCTCATCTTCGGCTACGACATCGGCATCTCCGGCGGGGTGACGTCCATGGACCCGTTCCTCAGCAAGTTCTTCCCGTCGGTGTACCGGAAGCAGCAGCAAGCCGACGACAGCAACCAGTACTGCAAGTTCGACAGCCAGCTGCTCACCATGTTCACCTCCTCGCTCTACCTCGCCGCGCTCGTCGCCTCGCTCGTCGCCGCCTCCGTCACCCGCGTCGCCGGCCGCAAGTGGTCCATGTTCATCGGCGGGGTCACCTTCCTCGCCGGCTGCGCGCTCAGCGGAGCCGCCCAGAACGTGGCCATGCTCATCCTCGGCCGCGTCCTGCTCGGCGTCGGTGTCGGCTTCGCCAACCAGAGCGTGCCGGTCTACCTCTCCGAGATGGCGCCCGCCAGGATGCGCGGCATGCTCAACAACGGTTTCCAACTCATGATCACCCTCGGTATCCTCGCCGCCAACCTCATCAACTACGGCACCGACAAGATCTCCGGCGGGTGGGGCTGGAGAGTCAGCCTCGCGCTCGCGGCGGTGCCCGCGGCCATCATCACCATCGGCTCCCTGTTCCTCCCGGACACGCCTAACTCCCTTCTGGAGCGCGGCAAGCCCGACGAAGCCAGGCGGATGCTCCAGCGCGTACGCGGAACCGACGACGTGGACACCGAGTACCACGACCTGGCGGCAGCGAGCGAGGCGTCCAGCGCCGTGGAGCGGCCGTGGCGCGACATCCTGAGGCGGAAGTACAGGCCGCAGCTGGTGATGGCGGTGGCGATCCCGCTGCTGCAGCAGCTCACGGGCATCAACGTCATCATGTTCTACGCGCCGGTGCTGTTCAAGACGCTCGGCTTCGGCGGCAGCGCGTCGCTCATGTCGGCGGTCATCACCGGCGTCGTCAACCTCGCGGCCACGCTGGTGTCGGTCTTCACGGTGGACAGGCTGGGGCGGCGCGTGCTTTTCCTGCAGGGCGGGGCGCAGATGTTCGCGAGCCAGGTGATTGTCGGCGCGCTCATCGGCGCCAAGCTCGGGTGGAGCGGCGTGGCGGAGATCCCGTCGGGGTACGCGGCGGCGGTGGTGGTGATGATGTGCGTCTACGTGGCGGGGTTCGCGTGGTCGTGGGGCCCGCTGGGGTGGCTGGTGCCGAGCGAGGTGATGCCGCTGGAGGTGCGGCCGGCGGGGCAGAGCATCACCGTGGCCGCCAACATGCTCATGACCTTCATCGTCGCTCAGGCCTTCCTCCCCATGCTCTGCCGCCTCAAGTTCGTGCTGTTCTTCTTCTTCGCCGCGTGGGTCGCCGCCATGACGCTCTTCGTCGCGCTCTTCGTGCCGGAGACCAAGGGGGTGCCCATCGAAGACATGGCCGACGTGTGGAAGGCGCACTGGTACTGGAGGCGCTTCGTCACGGACGACGATGGTGCCTCCCGACGTGTAGACCTCGAGATGGGCAACACCGTTGCCAAGAACTAGATTAGCTCAATATACTTTGATCTTCGTTAGCACTAATTTCTTAGTTCGTGAGTATTTAAATTCAGTAAATAGTAATAAATAGCTTAGCTCAATACGTTTTAGTTTTATTTAGCACTATTATTATTTTAGCTCGTAAGTATTTGCAGCTGATAAATATTGGCTTGTGTGCGTCAGCACTGTCAGTCCTTGCACAATTGTACATACCACATTGATTTCTGATAAATATATGAATAAGCAATTCCAAATTACATTTTTTGTGTTAACTAGTTTAAATGCCCGTGCGTTGCTACGGGTCCTCAAATTTTATTTTTTAATGCACATATATAATTCACAACTCACATGTGAAATTTAAAAAGATAGTAGATTTCTAGGTGGGTATATAGAGTAGCAAAGTAAACAATAAAAAAGAGAAATTCAATTCGTCTCCCGGGTGCGTATGCTCCTTCTACCAAAAAGTCATATTTCGAAATGTTGAAATGTTTTGACAAAAAAATCTACATGTGCCATAATATATGTGTGTGTCGTCAAATTTTCAAAAAATCAATATTTTTGTGGTCTTTGTAAAAATGAGAAAAATTATCTTGTGAAAAGCATTATTTTTCGCCACACACGTCACATGACAATTCGATTTTTTATGAAACGACTTTGTGAGCGCGTAGCACGTGCGAATTTTTGTTTCAATTATTTTGAAATACAAAATATGTGTAAAATGCATTTCAAAATAGAGGGAACATATGCTCCCATGTCCCAAAACACCACTCCCATAAAAAAGAGGACCAAATGTTGGTTGGATCTATCATAGAAGAACTTAAAATATAGCCATAAGATACATGAACGTAATAACAAGATAATATTGTTGTGCATCTGTGTGGTTTCAAATTCTAGGTAAAAATACATACATCACTGACGTATATCATATATCATGAGACAGAGCAATTAACTGGAGCGGTGATATCAACATATGTACAGGTCCAACAAACTTCCTAAAAGGGAAGGTCTGTTGCTACGGAGAAATAATCATACATGTAGGTGAATCTATCAATTGATCGCACTACCTTTCGAGAAAGGTCAGCCATATGATGCATGAAATGTTCATGCATTAATTTACCATCAGTCGCCCTCATTGTGATCGTGATCGATCTCGCCGCCGGCTTTGGATATGTAAAGATGTGTTAAATAGAATACTGCACCTTTTGGTTTAAATTGCAACTGCACTTAATACTGCTAGTCCGATACTACTTACGATATATTTAATTTAATATTTGGTTTTACTTATTGTGAAAAGCAAATATTAAATTTAATATTTGGTTTAAATTTTCAAAAAATCAATATTTTTGTGGTCTTTGTAAAAATGAGAAAAATTATCTTGTGAAAAGCATTATTTTTCGCCACACACGTCACATGACAATTCGATTTTTTATGAAACAACTTTGTGAGCGCGTAGCACGTGCGAATTTTTGTTTCAATTATTTTGAAATACAAAATATGTGTAAAATGCATTTCAAAATAGAGGGAACATATGCTCCCATGTCCCAAAACACCACTCCCATAAAAAAGAGGACCAAATGTTGGTTGGATCTATCATAGAAGAACTTAAAATATAGCCATAAGATACATGAACGTAATAACAAGATAATATTGTTGTGCATCTGTGTGGTTTCAAATTCTAGGTAAAAATACATACATCACTGACGTATATCATATATCATGAGACAGAGCAATTAACTGGAGCGGTGATATCAACATATGTACAGGTCCAACAAACTTCCTAAAAGGGAGGTCTGTTGCTACGGAGAAATAATCATACGTGTAGGTGAATCTATCAATTGATCGCACTACCTTTCGAGAAAGGTCAGCCATATGATGCATGAAATGTTCATGCATTAATTTACCATCAGTCGCCCTCATTGTGATCGTGATCGATCTCGCCGCCGGCTGCTCTCTGCTCAGAGCGCCCCCTGCCCGAGCTCGCCTCGCTCACCGCCGACTTCTCTCTACTCCGCCGTTGCCGCTGGTCCTCCTCTGCTCCGCGTGCGCGCCTCGCTGCGCCGCTCCTCCCGGCGTGTTCGTTGTCGTCGAGCGGGTCCTCCGCTGCGCCGCTTCTCCAGGCGCTCGCCTACTCGCAGCCCTACGCCGAGCTCGTCGTTGTCGTCGACGGATCGCCCTCCTCCCTGCGCCACTACGCCACCAGCTGCTGCGACGGCGAGGTCCTCTGCTCCCTGGACAAGATCGCTGTCCTCCCCTGAACAAGATCGCCGTTGTCCTGAACTGTTACCTGAAGAAGGAACTGCAGTTTAAACTCGAGTTTCAGTTTAAGATACCGTGTGAGATAAGGACCACCTAAATAGTCCTGAACTGTTACCTGAAGAAGGTACCGCGGTTCGGTTTGAATTGTCCTCAAGAAGGGTAGGGAACTTGATCCCTGTTGTTGGTTTTGTCACATCTTCTGGCAAGATTGTTCTTGGCACACCAACACGAGCACAGCCTGGACGCCTTTCTTCCAAATACTCTGATTTGTGTACCATCTTTTCCAAACTAATTGAATCCATGAGCATCTTTGGTAACCTTTCATAACAGGATGTGTTGCAGGGAAGTAAAATGTAGCTACACAGGAATATACAGTGATTGCTTGAGATCCTCAGTTTCAAAGAAGCAAAATCATTCCACACAACAATCAGGAACCCCAACAGCACAATGATCTACCTAATTAGATTTACCGGAAGAGTTCAACAATGTAAAGTTGTTGTATTTGTCTCTAAGAAGTAGAGGCCATCTGCACCTTCACATTTGTTAGGTCCTATGACATTACTTTCTGCTTATAATGCCATTTTGTCTTTCTGCATTCTTTTGTCTTTCTAATTACTACTTGACAGAGCATAATTCACCTTAATATTCCTCTTAAAAAATGTGAGTTGGAACAAATTCAGAAATGCAGAACATGTAAAACATGTAACATGTAAGGACAAGCAGCTAGGTGTGGATGGCCACAAATTCCGTGTGTTAAAATTCATGGGAGCCTCTGTGTTATGACTACTTCAAGTGTCATGACTACAAATACAGCTATCCTTGCCACAACTAAACTCTTCTAGGCATACAAAAAGGCTTTTATCTATATGGATAGGAAAATAATTCTACAGCGCAAATGCAGTTAGAAAGATCAGACAGTGTGACAACACGAGCATCCTTCACTAAGGAAGTGAAATCAGGAGAAGCATAGGAGTATGACGGATCAAGCTGCCATAATTTCTTTGAACAAAACAAAGACATAGTATTCTATAGGTGGGCTTCTAGTTTCCTTTAGTTAAAAGAAACACATAGTTGCATTCTAATGTTATTTCCAAAGTACCAAAACGGGTGGCCAGTTATCTCAGAAAAGGAGTAGATTGAAGAAAAAGTTCAGACCTGCAGAACTGTATTTTCATGAATGAACCTAACAATGAATTTTATTTCCATGGCAGTCATGCTTCTTCACTGTGATAACCTCTTCGCAATCTGAAGCTATGACACATCTTGTTTCTTGGAGATCGGCAGCAAGGGCACCTTACAAGCAATTGTTTCCAATATGGCTGGCTCTGAAAAACCAGGGCAATCAAGAGCTGATGAACCCAAATAAACACCATCGATCTACGGCAAATTGCAGCTACCACCCCACGGTCGTCATAGCGAGCCAGAGCAACATCAACATTCATTTTCACATCACCATCAAGGGGAGGATTCGAAGATCTGAAGACTCGTCGAGGAAGACGTGAGCCCAAACGTATCTGTTTTGTTGCAGACTCATTGATCATGCCTTGAATCTCTGGCTCAGTAGGATTCTGACCCAGGGAACTCATGACAGTTCCCAGCTCCTTAGTGGTAATGCAACCTGCAAAGAACGCATGACAGTAATGTTATTCAACTCCAGGACTTGTTCAGCCCTTAGGTATCACTGTGTATGGTCAAGATCATCAATTTGTGTCTGTCTATAATTCTATAAACAGATAAAACAAAATCTAAGACCAAAACCGAATCTAACATAGGCTGATTACACCAATTAATCTCCTCCATGTCGTTCTCATCCTCTCCCAAGTACCCAGTTCAGCACCCAACGAATCAACAGAAACTTGGAGCCCAAAATCAAGGATAGAGAGAGGGGCAGATATATTCGTCTCACCGTGGGAGCGGTTGCCGCCGACATGATGAGCGGTCATGACGAGGCCGGCGACGACGCCACATTGCACCGTCGACCAGGTCGTCCTCACTGGTGAGGGAGAAGGTGTAGTCGTCCATGCACGCCATCCTCGGCCCGCCGGTCGGACGCCGCTGGGAAGCTACAACGCGGATCCGTCGAAAAAGTCCAATTTTGGGATGCAATGAGATGGAGGCTGCAGGGCTGGGGGAGGGAGCAACGGTGGATGCGGAAGCGGATCCCATCGCGGGCAAGCGCGTTGAAGCTATCCTCGACGCGAATCCAGAGCTCGGCGACATCGACGGAGCCGGTGGTGGCGGCGGACCTTGAGCGCGCGCTTGGCACCGGCGCGCGACCGGTTGACCCGCGACTGGATGCGTGGGGGAACGGCCGCGCGGGGGAGGGGGGGCTGCGGGAGGCGAGAGAGCCGCGTCGGCCGACGCCATGGTAGCTAGCGCGAGAGCAGCGCGAGCGATGCATCAGGCGGAGCAGCTGGAGGCGGAGCGGAGGCGGATAGGAAAGAGAGACCAATTCGCTCGACACTCTCCGCGGGGGACTCCGCGGGACGGAGGGAGTATCGATCGATGAGGACGACCAAAAACTAAACGTATTGGATGGCAGAATAAGGAACCACTTTAGTCTTTTTAAGTAGTAGAGAATCTTGAGGCCGGCTTGAGTCTTTTTTCTTAAGAGCAATGTTTCTCTCTATAATACTATGTCATTCAAGTATGAGTAATGTAGTGTTATCATGTTAAATATAGTACTCCCTCGGTTCCATAAATTGTCTTATAGTAGTGAACAGAGAGAGTACTTTTTTCTATTTCGCCCGTGTCGCTCCTCTTTTGGTGGCACAAGAGGAGAAGAATATCAAGTCACAGACTTGTGAGTTGTGACAACCCCTTAGGTCGCATCCTCTTGCTTTTGGCCAAATGAACGACCAAGCCCATCCTTCACTTCGAACAAGTAGTTGATTGAATTATATAAACTTACACTTATTTTCTCTTTCCTCTACTATTACGACATGGTTAAAATTCACAGTGCAACCATCTTTTACGCGCATGGTCATCTTTGTGAGTTTTGTTAGATTAAATTGTCATTGCAACGGACGACTTTCTCATCAATAACAATAGCGTTTGCGTAGATTTTGTGAATCTTTATTTCCTTTTTTGGGAAAATACACATAAGCAACATTTTATCTTACTTCCTTGTCCCATGAAACATATCTTAACTTTGTCTAATTGTGTAAATAAGGATCTATCTAGATACTAAAGACACCTCATGAATAACATGGAGTATATATTTTTCAAGTAAAAACAAAAGAAAGTTGAATTTATTAGTGTAGAGTGTTCTATTTGCATGCATGTACCTCTACCTTCGGTTGGGTGTTCATCTGAAAAAGAAGACCAGTTTGAACAGGCCAGCCATGACCTGATGAACCTGGGCCGTATCAGTAGGCTTGGTGTGAAGTCACTCATTGTCCTTTATTTTGAACATTTAAAATATGTATTTTATAAAGTTTTTTTTTGAAAAAAATATGTACATATACGTGGCAATGACATGTACTTTGTGCCCAAAGTCTTAATCCCCAATTACCCTGTATTCTAACTCTATACAAAAAAAGACAAAATCATAGATCTGGAGTACTGGGCAACACTCCTTCAAACCTTATCAGATTTTATCTTTACTACGGAGTACATAGAAAAATTTGAAGCTCCAAATGAATTTTCCGGTGCTACCTGTACGGCTGGTACCCCTGGCCAGTGGCAGTCCGCCCAGGGTACAGAAAAAACGCAAGGTGAGCTGGCGCGTTGGTCTCGCAGATCCCGCCCACCTTAGCCTGGGCCCACCACGCCGGTAATTTCCACCACCGGGACCCACGCACCCTTGAAGCCACCGCTGGGCAGAGTCCACACAACAACCCCTCAACCGCATCCCACGGCACCTCACTCGCGCGTGGGCCCAAACCGGACTTGCCCCACGGCCGTTTCCTCCGGCTCACCGTGCACCCGGTGCATGCCCGCAGCCGGCCAATCCATCTCCCACTGACATCCGGGCCCAGCGCGACCGCCTGGCCCCACCTGTCACACAGCCAGACGATGCCAGCTCAGCCCGTCCTCGCCGGTCCTTAAAACCCTCCGCCCACCAACCCGAACCCACTCGCTCCCCCATCTCACCAGCCCGCCCGCCTCCTCGTGCCCTCCGCCGCCGCCGGAGCCGCAGCAGCCTCGAGCCCTCCGCCCGCGCTCCCGGAACACACCGGCCCACCGCCGCAATGCAGAGCGCGGCGGCCATCGGGCTCGTCCGGCCGTGCGCCGCGCGGCCCGTCCTCAGGAACCCTACCCGCCTCCCGCCCGCCCGCGCCGCCCTCCGCCTCTCCTCCGCCGCCGCGGCCCCCCGCGCGGGCCTCGTCGCCGGGCTGGGCCGCATCGGGCTCGTGCCGGCGTCGCCCGACCACGAGAGGAGGAGCGTGGCCGCCGCGGCCGCGGCGTCCGGGAAGGCAGCCGCGGAGGAGCCCGCGGAGGAAGGCGGGGCGGCGCTCGGCAAGACGCTGCAGCTCGGCGTCTTCTTCGGCCTCTGGTACCTCTTCAACATCTACTTCAACATCTACAACAAGCAGGTCAGCTGAGTACACTAATTTTTTTTTTGCACCCCAAAGCTGGCTTCCTAGTTTATTAAGCTAGCGCGCGCCTTCGATCTGGTTAGCTGGCCCGGAGAATTGGGGAGATTCGCTAGTTTCGGTGCGTGCTAACTGCGAACGACAGATCCCACCCAAGCGATACCCGCATCTTCCTAATTCAGACGATTTCCAGTTTCTGAATTTTCTCCATGCGTGCCTGTCTGCATGACAGGGCGTGGAATTTCCTCCGTATTGCCAAGTGATCTTGGCTGGAGCTTTCAGACTAGATTCATTTAATTCTAACAGAGTACTGAACTTGTAATAAGTCATCATTAGATTCATTGAATTCTAACGGAGTAAAGTTGAAGTACCTTTGTGCCTCCTATTGTGAAAATGTGCTGTGAACAGCGTCTGTCTGTATTCTAGGTACTGAACTTGAAGCTCCTTTCTGAACAAGCTTTATGCATATAAGTAAATACATTAGAAAGTGCACATGCCAGAACCCATGCGCATCATCGGTACTCCTGATCAAATCAGGGTCCTTAGGTGCTTCCTATGTGCTTGTCTTACAAGGAAGCATATGCCTCTTTCGAGATTCCATGAAGCATTCATATGCTTGTTGAATTCGCAGAGTCTGTCATAATGTCATGCAACAGTGTGTTTTAACCTCTGGTTTTAATCCTAGCGACATATATATATCCATTACTTTGTCCCCTATGTGATTTGAATGGGCGACATGCACATTCTTGTTGTTCTACAAATAACCTTGCTACTAAGTTTTCCCCAGCATTTGTCACGTGTCACAATTTGATGTTGTTCCTAAGTTTTCCCAGCATTATTAGGTTGCGAAAATGTATTCTAAACAGCATTTTGTCTATGTTTTAGGTATTGAACTTGAAGCACCTCTTTCTGAACAAGCTTTTTTAGCATAAGTAAATAGATTTGTAAGTACACATGACCGGACCCAGGATCATCATCGGTAATAGTAATTCAGATGAAATCAGGGTGCTTAGGAGCTTCCTGCTTGTCTGTTTAGGTGCTTTAGGAAGCATATGCGGGTATGCCTCCTTTGCGCTTCCATGAAGCATTCATTTTCTGTTGAATTCACACTGTCTGTCATAGTGTACTGCAACAATGTGATTTAACACCTGGTTTTAATCCTATCGACATATATGCCCATTACTTTGTCCCTTATGTGATTTGAATGGGAAACATGCGCATTCTTCTTGTAGTACAAATAACCTCGCTCCTACGTTTCCCCATCATTTGGTATATGACAATTTTGAGTTCTTTCCTGAGAAATTTCTGTATGATTTCATAAATACCTATATATAATGCAACTTTATTTACTGATACTATATTTAACAGGTCCTCAAGGTTTTCCCATATCCCATAAACATCACAACAGTTCAGTTTGCTGTTGGAACTGTCATTTCCTTGTTCCTGTGGATCACTGGTATCCTTAAAAGACCAAAGATTTCTGGTGCACAGGTAATTTTTTGCTTTCCTGTGACAAACGAGTACGGCTATATTGCACAATTAGAACATGTGTCTAATTCCTCTTATTTCCCAGCTTCTTGCTATCCTCCCTCTGGCTATTGTCCATACGATGGGCAATCTTTTCACAAACATGAGCCTTGGAAAGGTTGCGGTGTCATTTACACATACCATCAAGGCCATGGAGCCTTTCTTCTCTGTTCTCCTTTCAGCAATGTTCCTTGGCGAGGTACATTCTCTTCTTGTGTGATCAATAAAATTGAGCTGTGCATTATCTAAGATTATCATTGTTGTTTTATGGTTTTGTTCTGACACATGGATGATTGTGCAGCTGCCCACTCCTTGGGTTATTTTGTCTCTTCTTCCTATTGTTGGTGGCGTTGCATTAGCATCTATTTCCGAAGCTTCTTTTAACTGGTAAGCACTCCTTCATTCGAGTGAAATAATTGTTGTGTTTCGAAGCTTGATTTTGATGTGCACATTACAGCTCTGATATATGCCTCTTCAGTTTCATCTGAGGTTGTCTGAGGGCTGATGTGTGTTTTTTGTGTGTCCATACTCGTTTGTGTTAATATCATCTCCTTGACTCAAATGATGTCCTTTGCTCATTTGTGCATTATGGTGATTAATGTGTCATTTAAATGTAATCAGGGCTGGATTTTTGGCTGCTATGGCTTCAAATGTGACCTTCCAGTCAAGGAATGTCCTCAGCAAGAAGCTTATGCTGAAGAAAGAGGTAACTAAGTCATCAATTTACATTTGTCTTGGATAGTGGTAACTGAGTTATCGATTTACATTTCTCTTGAATAATGAATTTGCCCCCACAACAAAAGTGATGTCTTGAATAATGAATATGCAGAAAAACTTTCTAGTCTTTGCCTATTACTGACTTTATGAATGTCTGCATTGGCCACATGAAAATGATGTGTGTATTAGTATGAAAAGTATCATCATAATGTTATGACTATGATTGATATGGTATCATTTTTTTTTCCGGTGGATGGTACTCTCATTTATGAATGTGTGCATAGGCCTTCTGCTTTTACCGTTGACTATAGTACTGTATGAAACTGTGACCACATTCTAACCTTCATATTTTCCCAGACTCTGATGAAAAATGAGTTATTGATTTACGCATCTTTTGAAAGATGAATTACTCTTGCAACAAAATTGATGTCTTGGATGACACTCCATGCAGCCAAACTTTATAGTCTTTGGCCATCACAGACTTTATGAATGTCTACAAACTGGCCACATGAAAATGTTACATGTGTTAGTATAAAAAAAGAATTGTCATAATGTTATAACTATAATTGATGGGAGCAGTATTTGGTAATGGTACTCTCATTTATGAATGTGTGCATAGGCCTTCTGCTTTTACCCTTTGACTACAATACTGTATGAAGATGTGATGATATTCTAACCTTCATCTTTTCCCCAACTCTGACCAGGCATCTCTGGACAACATTAATCTCTTCTCTATTATTACCGTCATGTCATTCTTCCTCTTGGCCCCAGTTACCTTGCTGACAGAAGGTGTCAAGGTCACTCCTACGTTTCTGCAGACTGCTGTGAGTATCCACATTGGTTATTTGTCTGCCGAGCCCTTAACACTAAGATTGTCTTGTTTGAAATCTTACTATGTTCTTTCTTGTACAGGGTCTAAACTTGCAGCAAGTGTACACAAGGTCTTTGATTGCTGCATTCTGTTTCCATGCATACCAACAGGTCAGTGATCTACTTAGTTTCTGATATGTGATGATTCGTTTTGTTATCAGTATGCCTCTATATAACTCATGCCAGAATGGATGTGTCCTCTTCCGTGCGCACATGTGCTTATTAAAAAAAAATTCTTACTAGTTTTGACTTTTGATATATTGAAGGTGTCATACATGATCCTCGCAAGGGTGTCTCCTGTGACACATTCCGTCGGCAACTGTGTGAAGCGTGTGGTGGTTATTGTTACATCCGTTCTGTTCTTCAAGACCCCTGTGTCTCCAATCAACTCTATCGGTAAGCCTATGTTTGACCCCACAGTTTTCTTACAAAGCACCTTCAGTTTGTCCCTGGTAGCTAAGCAGGCTGATCCCGCAGCATTTTGTTGCTGGCTTCGCTACTGATTGATCATATCATATCCTCTTTACATATTTGAAATCTCTACCTATTCAGGAACCGCGATCGCTCTTGCTGGAGTTTTCCTCTACTCGCAACTGAAGAGACTTCAGCCCAAGCCCAAGGCTGCTTGATTGAATTCTGGTATTCGTCAATTTCAGTAGTGAAAGGGAGGGTCGACAAACCGTTGAAATCAGTGCTCTTAGTTTAGACGGATATTTTGGGAAGCCTCGTTGAGTACTAGTACCACCGCACAGGATCATTTGTAATTCAGTTATGAGCATGTTAACCAGGCAAGTTTTGGAGTCTCTTTCACCGGTTCTGTACGTAGACGGTTTAGTTTTTTTTAATAAAACCTGCAATGAAGTTTGAATCGTCTTGATAAATTTCGAATCGCTGATGACATTCATCAGTTGCTTCCGTGACCGTTCGATTTCGTCTGCCTGCTGCTGAGATGTGTCAGGCGGGATGGCCCGGTCACTCTGCTACCTTGTTTGTTGGTGTTGGCCAAGTGGATGTACGGTGTACCCCTACCATGAGCAGGTGGAGCTCTATGCCCTGAATCCCTGCTCTAGCTACATTCAGTAGCCCATCACCCTGCATACATCAGGTCTCGTCACGTTGGGAGGCGAGCTGCGCTGCATGCATGTCATCCATGCCACTGGAGGATGGGTTCTGTCACGTTGGTGTGTACTAACCCACTAAATGACATGATTCCTCTCAGCTATCTGCACCCGATAGCTGCTTTCAAGTTGTACAGAGAAAATTTAGACAAAAAAGTGGTTAAACAATGTCTTTTTGCTAGATACTGATCCGAGATAAAACTTGCAATAATTTCAACGAAATCACTAACAACTCGCGTGCGCTTTCGCAATAAAACAAATATGAATTTGTTACGATCGAAAAGCAGGTAGTCCCTCTATTACAGTATAAGAGCATCTCCACTAGTGCCCCCCCCCCCCTCCCCAAATAGCAAGGGCGTTGGTACTGCATCCTTTATTTGGGGGTGTTGTTTCCACGCTGGCGATTCCGATAGATGATTTGAATTAAAATCTCAAATAAAAGCATAAAAATTCGAATAAAGAAAAGAAACACTCCACAAATTAATACATAATTGAGAACATGGTTTACACTAAGGCTGGCCATAGTGGGTAGTATCATATAATAGTATCATGTATATGATACTTTTCTATGATACTAGATTCATAATGCATAGTATCATAGACTAGTATCATAGTTTTGCTATATTAATTGATTTGTAGAATCCCAATACAAATTTGTGTACAAGATTTATTTGATACTAACTTTTCTCGTGATGTGCGCTATGATACATTATCTACCTATGATACTCTAATCTCCTCTCTCATCTATAATTACCTGCCACATCAACATTTTGGTGGGGCTAGGATGCATGATACTAGCTATGATACTAGCACTATGGCCAGCCTAAGATAATTTGAAACATGGTTTTTCACAAACTAATACATAGTTTGAACTAACACAAATTAAAATATTAGAAAATGAGGAAACCTAACTACTGTTGGCATCACAGGGTTCGTGTGTTCGCTGCCAAGAAAGAACACTCCCAGGCACTCCCAGTCAACCAAACTGGAAAATCCAGCTGGTGATGATAGCATCCAAAAACATGCGTGCATATTTTCGCTGCGAAGAAACAACACTCAGTCGTCGTCCTCCTCGGCGCTGTCACCGTGGTAGTGCCGGCGGCATCGCGTCTCGTCGAACACCTTGACGCTCATGTCGCCCTTGCCAAGGTAGGAGACCGTGAGCACGAAGCTGGATTCGACGTGGTGGTAGCGTGCGAACTTCTCACAGCCGGTGTGGAGGTATATCTTGACACGCGCGTCGAAGATCACGTCCACAATCCATCGGCAGCAGCCGCAGGCAGCCTCCCGCAGCGAGGCTGGCTCGTTGCCGGCGACGAAGTCGACGAACTTGTTCGACAGCCTCTGGATGCCGAGTGATTCACCCTTGAGGATGACGACGAACTCGAACATCACTTCCCACTCCTTCTCCTGCAGGTCCGATGATGAAGACGACGGCGTCACAAGCGACGACGAGCGTGCAGCTCTGCCGCGACCACGACCACGGCCGCAACCTCGGCCTCGGCCTCTACCAGACATGGCATCGTCTCTTCAGATGGTGGCGCTAGGGTTGGGGAGAGAGGCGCTAGGGTTTGTGTGGGAGGGACGATGCGAGAGCGCCCTTTTTATAGGTCGGAGGGAGGCAGGGGAGCGATGGCGCTCATTAACGCTGGCACAGAGAGCTAGACGCGACGACACGGTTCGCTGCGCGTCTGCGGAAACTGCACCGCCGCTGCGCGCCAATAACTTCGGTCGCGAGGTAGCCGACGGTTAGGTTAAAATTAAATGTGTCGTTGACGCGTCGAACCCGCCACTCCCCGCTGGCGTCGACTTTTGGGATGTGTGGCTGATAGGTGGCTCCCACGCCCAAAATTTTCCGCCTCGAGAGGCCCGGCGCGCCCGATTCACGCCCTTCACCAAGGGGACGGCACGGGTGTGGTGACCCTGCATACCACTGCATGTTGTAGTATGCCAGTCGTTGATATAACATTCGCGAAGTACCATTCCGCAAATATTACATCCCTCAGAGTAGTACAACAGAACATAGCAGGGTCCATAACTCATTCACATATTATTACAACTAACATACACAAGTCGTCTCGGAGCTCCTCTTGGGTCCCGAGAGGATAACTCCTGGGTTCGAGGCGAACCCAACTTAGCTTACAATACCATAGTCTCATTAAACTAAGCATTTATTTAATCGAGCGACTACATGGTAAGAGTTTGTGCTGCTCGGCTACTACTACTCCTCGAGATATCTCTAGGCTTGTTCTCCTCCGGAAGCCTCCCCGGATCCGTAAGACGATGATGTAGTCTACACCTTCAACACCTCCCGAGAGGTCGGGTTCTTCATAGCCGATGATCTCGGCTCCTTCATTGTTGTCGTAGTCCTCCTCCGGACGATTCGGACAATCTAAGCATGGGATTTAAGAGTGGTATGAGTACGAGCGTACTCAACAAGTTCATTATAGATAAGAGGTGTTTAATGCACTAGCTACGATATTAGACCGGAAAGTCTAATACCAATGCAAGTTTTGATAAACATTTCTTCAAGAGATTGCTTTTATTTCAAAGAGCTATGTCCGTCGGCCTTCACCGGTTTACTAGAACTTCATGGAGCTCCTTTCCGGCCGCGTTCGCGGTTCCTCAATCCCGGAACGAGGAGTGACGAGTCACGATTCTTTACACTCTGCGAGGTGTGTTGCTTTACCCATAAGAGATCTTAACCTTGGTGCCAACCGGGCAGCTTTCCCGTCCACACTTCCTTCGGTGTGAGGCCCGGTATAAGGTCTAGCCAATCATGTTCCTCCGCTACCTCGAACACCCACCCTTTGTTGCATGCGCCGACCACGGGTCCACGTCGGTCCCATTATTCCCGTAATTTCGGGGTGGACCCCGACCACGACAACGAGTCTTGGGCTCTTACCATACACTCCTACGCCGGTGGCTGCAACCCATCATAGACCGCATTACCGTGGGGAATTAGAATGGGATCCCCACCCTCCGGTTGTTCCGCAAGACACAAGCTGCTACGGCAAGCAATGCTTTACCGTGGGGAATTAGAATGGGATCCCCACCCTCCGGTTGTTCCGCCGTGACACAAGCTCGCTACGGTAAGCGCATCCGTTGATGAACGAGAGGTGGAAACACTTTTGACTACTCCGTCCCACTCCGGATCTTATGGTTAACACGGGTATTACGGCACAAGAATCACTTGGCGACATTTGTTGTTTAATCCTAGATGGATATAAACCCGTGCAATGGAACCTCCACCATATCAACACATTCCATGGTTCCATTGCCCACCACTTAGTCATATTCATAGTTATGAAAGTAGTGGTTTTGATTTTTGTGCAATAGTGATAACCATAATACTTTGCAAGTAATTTGATAGAAATACTCAAATGACATGAGCAAGTGATGAACTTGCCTGAACACTGCAAAGTTTTGCAGTTTGAAGGTGTGGACTGACCCTTGTCCTCTGGTTCTGAAAAATAGCATCATTGTCCGATAAGGGCAATGGTTAAAGAAGCAATAGTGCATGATTCCAGTTTTAGGGTTTGTTTCCCCCCCTTCCGATGTCGTTGTTATTTTATGAGAGGTTAGATACTAAGAACATCTTAGGGATACATGATTTGGGATAAATCCAACCTTGAAATGTTGTCAAGGTGTTTTGAAGTCCAAAGGCATTAATGGACTTATTTTTATTATTGAAAATTATATGTGTGATTTAAATGATTATTTAAATCCTCAAATTAAGACTCATTCTTAATTGTCTTCAAAAATTATCTTTGATATTTTATTTAGATAGAGAATTTTATGTTGATCTATTTGCATATTTTTAATTATTTTTTTAGAGCTATTAATAATTTTCTATGATTATTCAAAGTTTCTGCATTTTTTGTAATTTAGGAAATGACCTAAATGCCCTTGGGCCCCACCTGTCAGGGTGGCCCAACGGGTTAGGTCGCACCCGAGCCACCCTTTGGGCTCGGTCGGCCCATTCTTCCTCTCCCCTCTCCTCGCGCGACTGAACCCTAACCCTAAGCTGCTCTGGCGACCTGCGTCGCCTCCGCCGTCGCCGCTCGATTCCGGCGAGATTCGCCGGACTTGGCCCCCGCCATGGAGCGCAATCAACGCGCCACAAGACGGCGGTCAATCCTATCCGCGTCGATCTGACGCGGGCGACCTGCTGCTCACGGTCTCGTCCCCGTCTGGTGCTAGGGTTACGGGATCCGCTCGATCCCGCCGTTCCTGGCGCTCCTGGTGCTTGGACTCCGCCCTGGCTTCGCCGCCGTGGTGCGGTGATGCCGTGGTGCCGCCATGGCCTGGCTGGGCTTGGCGCCGCCGCGCTCTGGCGTGTGCCGCCATGGCCGCCATGGCCGTGCCTATCTGCTCGACCCCGGTAAGTGCGCCTCCCTCTCTCTCTCTCTCTCTCTCTCTTTCTTTACCGTCCTTCTTCTCCATCCTCTAGTTCTGGCCACGGCTACTCCACCTCGTGGAGATGCCTGCCGTCTTCTTCGCGCTGCTTCTTCGCGCCTAGCTAGCTGTGCTTGCTGTTGCGATGCTTGCTGTTGCTGTGCGCATGCTGTGTGCTACTGCTATCTCTGTGTAAGAATTTCTAGCCTAAGCACTTGCTGTGCTAGTACTGCTTGCTTAATTCCATTCATGTGCCTTTGTTCTTGTTGAGAATCCTGCCAGATCCTCAAGTGTGTTCATTTCAATTGCCATGGCTTGATTATAGTGTATAATTCTTGCATAATTACAAGTGCACGAGCTCTCGTGGCTAATTCTTGTGCTCAAATTCATGAGCATGCTCATCCGAGCATTGCTTGTTGACTTGCTTGGTATGATTAAAGGATGAGCACTAAGTGGTTTATTTGTTTATTATGATTCGGTGGTTCATCAAACCTTTGATGTGCTTTGGATACAATTATAAGGTCATTGATTGATTATCTGTGATGCAATTCCTTAAGTAATGTGTCTGGTTATTTTATATGGTCAAGATAATGCTAGAATTGGGTTCTAGCATGCTTTATCAAGCTCTAGTGATCCAGTGATCAACAGCTGCTTGATCAATGCTTGCTTTATTTACGGCTATGTCTGTACGGCTTATTCAGTGATTGTGCATCACCGGGCCTTGTGCTTGGTGTGTGCTTTGTGGTTGGCTCAAGCAATTG
Organism: Lolium rigidum; assembly: GCF_022539505.1. NCBI lineage: Eukaryota > Viridiplantae > Streptophyta > Magnoliopsida > Poales > Poaceae > Lolium > Lolium rigidum. The sequence continues at coordinate 164,710,335 of NC_061512.1, forward strand.
CTTGTTGCTTCCGAGTGATCAATTGGATCATGAGTAAGTGTTCCGATTCTTGGTGGTCTATCTCTTTCATTTATACGTAAAGCTTATCCTTGTTTATTGGATAAATGAGATGAACTGCTTGCAGTGATGACTCTTATAATTTGTTTAATGGAGCTAGAGGGATGCCAAATTAGTTGGGGACCCTAGCTCTACTTTGAACCCCACTTGGGTGATGATGCAAGTACTGGCTTGGTGGTTTGACTGTTTTTGAGTGGTTGAGGTGGCCTCAGCAGTCATTCTTGGCTGCCCAGGAAGCTCCCACCATAGTTGGCTTGATGTGAATGGACAAATGCTTTCTGGGTGATCCATTTATTGGATTGCCAGTAGCTCTTGATGTTGAAATCAAAATAGACAATGATTTTGTCTAAGTCGATGGCTTGAATAGCTGTAGGTGCTAAGTGTGTATTTAGGCTAGCTTGTGCTCTCATCTCTGGCTGGATTCCTTCAGTTATGCATTGAGTGTCATAGCTGTTGTTCCCTTTAGATGATTCACCAGTGGCCTATCTGCTCTTGCTTGCACCATATGGTTTAATAACCAGATGATGACACAACCTTGGGTATCATACCCTGTTGATCTTGTGTGCTAGATGCATATGCTTATATATGAACAAAACTCTCTGGTTTGTTCATGATGTTTGGTATACCTCACTCCAGCTCCTAGGATTTGATGTTGATGTAGAGGGTTTGCTTCTGTGTGGTTCTTGTGGATGATTTTCTTGCCATGCTCCTCCTGGTGAGCTTGATGCCTCTTGGTTATGTCTTTGTGGTGGTGGAATTGTGTTGAACAGCGGTGACTATTCAAGTCTGTTCTTGTGTTCTTGGTTTCCTGATGAACTTACCCAGTGCAATCCTGTCGATGGATTGACTAGGGTTTCCTGTGGAGGTTTTATATGGTCTCCTGCTCCTTCTGCGGTCGACGACAAGCCACGGCAACCTGTTGGTGACTCACCAGCTGTGTGTGTGTGGTGTCTTGCATGCACACTGTCTTGTGTGAGCAGCCTAGCGTGTGTGTGTGTGCAAATTCATGGTACCTGGCTTGTGTCTTGGGCTGTGAGATGATCAGCTCGGCGGAGCTGATCCATATCTACTCAATTTCATTATTCTTCTAACCTGCCAAGTGGTTTTACCACTTGGCATAACTTCTCTTTTGTTGTGTTTATGTGCGGGGACAATCTGTGGCTCCATTGATCATGAAGATCATCAAGTTAATGAAGTTTAGCTTGTAGTGTTTAGGATAGATCCTTGATTTGTAATTTTCCTTTTCTTTTCTTTTTCTATTTTTGTCCAATTCTTGTAATATGTTGTAATGTTCATATTTTATTCGGATATTGTAAAAACAATGTATCTTGTGTGAATATCAATAAAGCTCCAATTTTTCTCTATTGAGCTTTATATATTAATTGTTCTATTTATATCTTGATTATTAAAGATTGTTTATTAAATTATCTCAAGTTTGAATTATGAGATAATAACTTGATGTTTGAATTTGAAATTCAAATTCAAATTTGGTTTGAGCTTGATCAACCATCTTAACTTAGAATTCAATCATGCAACTTAAATTGGTGATTCAAACTCTCCCCTCTCAACTCAAAACCCTAATCTAGTTAAGTGAGATGCAAGTTTGTCGCACCCTCGAAACCCTAACCTCGTAAGGTGTCGAGAGAGAAACTTGTTCCCCTTCGATGCGAGTTTTTGTTTAAAAGCGCGAAATTTCCCCGAGAATTTGCTATGCAATGCACATCCCTTTCTAAAATCTACCCCTCGATCGTCTCTAAACACTGGGACATTACAGCCTTTCCCCCTTAAAGAAAACTTCGTCCCGAAGTTGTGGTTGTAATACCTGAACAGCTCGGGGTATGTTTTCCTCAGGTCTTCTTCCTTTTCCCAGGTGGCTTCCCTCTCGGGATGATGCTTCCATTGTATCTTGCAATACTTGATCGCCTTATTTCTGAGTTGTTTCCAGCTCTCCTCAAGAATCTTGGCTGGCTTCTCGATATATGTCAAGTCCGGTTGTAATTCGAGCTCATCATGTGATATTGGTTCATCCGGGGTCTTCAAACACTTTCGAGTTGTGACACATGGAATACATTATGAACTTGTGCTAACCTTCCGGGTAGATCCAATTCAAAGGCTAAACCTCGATTCGACTCGGTATCTTGAAGGGTCCTATGTATCTAGGGCTTAACTTTCCTTTTACTCCGAATCTACGAAGTCCTTTCATCGGGCTTACCTTAAGATATACCATGTCTCCAACTTGTGGCTCCCAAGTTCTCCTCTTTTGATCGGCATAACTCTTTTGTCGACTTTGGGCTATCTTGAGCTCTGTCTCGATAATGTCAATGATTTGTTGTTTTTCCTTGACATAATCGGGGTTGAACTCTTTGCTTGCTCCGGCTTCATACCAACATATCGGTGATCTACACTTCCTTCCATAGAGAGCTTCAAATGGTGCCATCTTGATGCTGCTTTGATAGCTATTATTGTATGAAAACTCTGCTAGTGGTAAGTGTTCTTCCCATGATCCTCCGAAGTCTAGGGCACAAGCCCTAAGCATATCTTCTAAGATCTGATTGGTTCTCTCGGTTTGTCCACCGGTCTGTGGATGATAAGCGGTACTATAGTCCAACTTGGATCCTAAAGCTTCGTGAAGTTGCTTCCAGAATGCTGATGTGAACACGGATCCTCGATCCGATACTATCTTCTTAGGTACTCCATGCTTACTCACGATCTCCTTGATGTAAAGATCAATGAGTTTCTCTCCTTTGTCCTGCTGATTTACCGCTAAGAAGTGGGCGCTCTTCGTCAACCGGTCCACGATTACCCATATCATGTCCTTCTTTTTATTAGTCATGGGTAGTCCGGTGATGAAATCCATCCCTATTTCCTCCCATTTCCACTCTGGAATAGGTAGAGGTTGTAACTTCCTGCTGGGACTACGATGTTCAGCCTTCACTCGGCTGGCGGGTATGGCATTCGCAACATATTGTGCTATCTCCCTCTTCATGTTATTCCACCAGAATAGTTCCTTTAGATCCATGTACATCTTTGTACTTCCCGGATGTATGGAATATGGTGTTTGATGAGCTTCCGGAGTATTACTTCCTTGATTTCAGCAATATCCGGAACGCAAATCCTCTTACGGAACCACAACGATCCAGATTCTCCTCGGTGAAATTCGATGGTCTTCCCTCATCTATTCTCCTCATCTCTTCTACAATGAATGGATCGTCCAGCTGACCCATCATTATCTCATTCTTCAAGTTAACATTCAGTTCATCGGCTACTTGCAACGCCGATAATCCTTCATGGGCTTCCTTCTCCCAAAGTTGTATTTGGGCTTGGCTTATTTCCTTCCTCAACTCCGGTGATATTTCTTGTTCCACTCCTCCGGTACTCTTCCTACTCAGGGCGTCTGCTACAACATTAGCCTTCCCTGGTGTGTAATTGATTGTCGGATCATAATCCTTGATCAATTCTAGCCATCTTTTACTGCCTCATGTTGAGTTCCTTCGAGTGAAGAAATATTTGAGGCTTTTATGATCTGTATAGAGCTCACACTTAGCTCCATAGAGAAAATGTCTCCAAGTTTTGAGTGCAAAAACGACAGTCTGCTAATTCCAAGTCATGTGTTGGATAGTTCACTTCATGAGGTCTGAGTTGCCTCGATCCATAAGATATCACTTTCCGATCTTGCATGAGTACGCAACCCAATCCATGTTTGGATGCGTCACAATACACGGTGTAATCCTTGCCAACTTCCGGAACTGCTAACACCGGTGCCGTGGTGAGTTTCTCCTTCAAAGTTTGAAAACTCTTCTCACACTCCTCTGACCACACGAATGGTGTGTTCTTCCTTAGCAACTTTGTCATTGGTCCTGCTATCTTGGAGAATCCTTCAATGAATCTCCGATAATATCCTGCCATTCCTAGGAATCCTCGGATCTCCTTGACAGTCTTGGGTGCTTCCCATTCTAGAACTGCTGCTACCTTGCTCGGGTTGACGGCGATTCCATCTTTGCTAATGACATGACCAAGAAATTCCACTTGATCTAGCCAAAATTCACACTTACTAAGTTTGGCGTAGAGTTGATGTTCCCTTAGTGTTTGCAACACTAACCTCAAATGTTCGGCATGTTCCGCCTTGTTCTTGGAATATATCAGGATATCATCGATGAATACGATGACAAACTTGTCTAGATATGGCATGAAAATCTTATTCATGAGATTCATGAATATTGCTGGGGCATTGGTTAATCCAAAAGGTACTACAAGGTATTCATGATGTCCGTACCTTGAAACAAAGGCTGTTTTCGGAACGTCTTCCTTCTTGATCTTAATCTGGTGATAACCGGATCTTAGATCAATCTTGGAAAAGACTCCCGCTCCTCTAACTTGATCAAATAGATCTTGTATTCTTGGAAGTGGATACTTGTTCTTGATTGTGACGTTGTTTAGATTCACGTAGTCTCCGCACATCCTTCTTCCTCCATCCCTTTTATCCACGAAGATCACAGGTGATCCCCATGGTGAAACACTCTCTTGAATGAATCCCTTTTGTTCCAAGTCATCCAATTGCTCCTTAAGTTCTTTCAATTCCTTAGGCCCCATCTTATATGGTGCTTTGGCAATCGGTGCTGTTCCTGGAATTAGGTCGATAGTGAATTCTATCTCCCTATCTGGTGGCATACCAGGTAATTCCGCAGGAAACACATCCTGGAATTCATTTACTACAGGTATATCTTCTAACTTCACCTCCTTCATGCTATTCAGTTGTAGCTCAACTTCAATCTGTGTATGTTTGTCTCCTTGGTAGATCATTCTACTTCCATCGGGGCTTTTCAACGATACCGTCTTGTTCACACAGTCGATCAATGCTCCATTAGCTTCCAACCAGTTCATACCAAGAATGACATCAATGTCCTTCATCGGTAAAATGAACGAGGTCCGCGTCAAACGCGCACTTATTGATCATAATGACTTGTTTTTGTTTGGCATGGGTTACTACTATCGTTCCCCCGCAGAAAGTATGGTTATGGGTGTATCTAACTTAGTGCAACTAATCCCATGTTTAATGATGAATTGTTGAGAAATGAATGATGTAGTTGCACCGGTATCAAAAAGTACTTTGCCAGGATGAGTGAGTATCTGGAGCGTACCTATCACCGCCTGGTCAGAGTTGACCACCTCCTCCAGACTGGTACAATTCAGCTTGCCGAAGGGCTTCTTATTCTTCCGGCTCCCTCCGGTGTTTCCTCGACTTCCTCCTCCTCCGAGATTGACCTCCTCCGGTGTTTCTCTTTGGGCGGTCCTTCGAGCATGTGCCCCTCCTGGCGACAACCAAAGCAAATAATCTTTGGCTTCTTACGGTCCTTGGCAACATGCCCCGTGAATCCACGACTTACGCAAACTATTTGATTTGCGGTGCTGGAATGCTCGATTCTTCCTCTCTGCCGTAGTAGTAATTGCTGTTGTTGTTGTTGTTGTATCTGGGCTTGAAACTCAAGCTGGTATTAGGCTTGTTACTAACAAACCTCTTAGGCTCAAACTTGGCCTTCTTCCTCTTCTCTTCTTGCAGTTGTTTGAAGTCATCTTCAAGAGTGATGGCTGCATCCACCAACTCTTGGAACTCCGTTGCTCTCATCATACGCGAGCTGTACCTTGAACTGGGGACTTAACCCCCTCAGAAATCTCTTTTTCTTCTTGTCCTCGGTGTTGACTTCCTCAACAGCATACCGGGACAGCTTTGAAAACTCCCTGACATAGGTCAGGATTGCCTTGTCCTTCTGTTCGAGACTCTCGAACTCTCGACGCTTCAGTTCCACAATACTTTCAGGGACATTGGATTCCCTGAACTTCCTTGCGAACTCCTCCCAGGTAAATACCTTTCTGCCGGATACACGGCTACAATGTTGTCCCACCATGATGCGGCAGGTCCACATAACAGATGGGTAGCATATCGAACCTTCTCTTGGTCATTGCATCCAACGGTGTTGAGCTTGCGCTCAGTATCCATCAGCCAATCTTCCGCGTCCATAGGCTTTGGCGCGTATGCGAAAGATATCGGCTTGGTGTTTTGGAAGTCTGCTAATGTGACTCCCTGGTTCTCAGGTCTCTCCACCCTATTATGCTGCATCAGATCCTGAAGGAATTTGTTCTGCAGCTCCAGTGTTACACGCTGCCTCTCTTCCGCCGATTGCATGTCTTGGATAAAGTTCTGCTGAGTCATGGGTGGTGGTGGTGGTGAAACTGATCTCTGGCTGCACCCTCGGCCTCTTCCTTTTCTTTTGCTTCGCGCTCCATGCGGCTGTGCTTCGATCTCGTTTCCTAACGTTCCCGACATAATCCCCCTAGTTACTGCAACACAAGATGATACTCATAGTTACTCCATGCGCAAGTTTTACGAGCTCAACATTGTGCACTGAGAACTAGTCACGCAATGGAAATCAAGAAGCAAATCCAAATCATACAAAACATATACCATATATTTACATACATAAGTGGTCTTATTACATAACTCAAGTCGATGTGAGTATGCAAACTCACTTATTAAAGTATATGTACAAATTTATACAAATATTACAAACTATAATACACGTGGTACTTGTGTATTATAGCCACGCCTCCCTTGGTGGACTTCTAATCGGTCTTCACTCCCGGTACATTCCGGGCTTCCATCCGGTCGAACGTGTCGTCCTCTCGATAGACCACTGGAACATAAGGTCTCCCCGTTGGCTTGTAATCCGAGTCGGATGATGATCCTAAGGAGAAATCAGTGTTCACAAACTGATCGTTGAGTGCATCATAATCCACCCATCGGGTGTACTCTCCTGTAGCCCCACCATAAGGGTTACCAAAACCCATACCCGACTCAACCTGTGTCGGATATCCTCCATCCACTCCTTCATTACTAGGATAGCTGCGGTTCCGGGTTGTTGCGTCATCATTCATCTCTCCATCATAATACTCGGTAGTACTATGGGTTCCGGTATCATCTCCCCAACGCCAACCCCTGGAATTCTCGATTGGAGTCTCGGAACGCTGATTGTTTCCGGATTCCTCGCCGCCTTCGTATCCCCCATAGGAACTACCCAGAGAGTTCCCAGGTGTAACAGTGTAGGTTCACGTGCAAGTGGATCAAAACTGATGTAGTCACCAGCTGAATAAGCTGGTGTGTGTACCACATTCTCCATAGGTTCTTTGCCCCTACTCTCCTCCTTGGGTTCAGTGAACTCCTCAAGCATCGTATCAATTGCTCCTATCAGATGATGGTTCAAGCGAAAGAGTAATGATATGAAGTTACGACTGTTGTCCATGTATTTGGCTGCTTCGGCTGGTTTACTTTTGGCATATTTGAAATGGTTCAGCATGGGATCATTGTCCTCCTCCATATGAGGAATGTGTGTGAATTCGGAACCCATAAGCGCTTTCGTCTTATGCTCCCGAATGTCGGTTATGGCTCTCATAACAGCTATATGGTAGGCTGTATTGGTTGTCCTCGCTTCCCCAGCTGGCATGACTACGCTCATTCCCAAAGATTCGGGAAGTCGCAGTCCTACTCTGCACTTGGCCAACACCGGACCATCATAAAACATGTACTTCTTTACTGGAATCTGGGGATCGCACCCAAATTCTAGTAACATGGCTCGTAGGATATCTGCCAGTCCTCCTTGGTACTCGTTCAGTGTGGAATCCATAACTTTCACGTTTCTTCCTGGTCGTGAACTTGCCATGTTGGTTGTAGAAATAGAAAGATTATGAGATTAGTAATAATGCATCATAATAGAGATAATAAAGAATTATCGCACTAAAAGATATGGTTGTTGTATTCTCAATTGAATATACACCATATTTTTAGAGAACTCTTTACTAATCCTATTTGACTCCTAACGTTTTAGTCCCATTTACTAGGTTCCAACCTAAGGTCAAAGCTTTTGCTACGATACCAAGCTGTGGTGACCACCGCATACCATTGCATGTTGTAGTATGCCGGTCGTTGATATAACATTCGCGAAGTACCATTCCGCAAATATTACATCCCTCAGAGTAGTACAACAGAACATAGCAAGGTCCATAACTCATTCACATATTATTACAACTAACATACACAAGTCGTCTCGGAGCTCCTCTTGGGTCCTGAGAGGATAACTCCTGGGTTCGAGGCGAACCCAACTTAGCTTACAATACCATAGTCTCATTAAACTAAGCATTTATTTAATCGAGCAGCTACATGGTAAGAGTTTGTGCTGCTCGGCTACTACTACTCCTCAGATATCTCTAGGCTTGTTCTCCTCCGGAAGCCTCCCCGGATCCGTAGACGATGATGTAGTCTACACCTTCAACACCTCCTGAGAGGTCAGGTTCTTCATAGCCGATGATCTCGGCTCCTTCATTGTTGTCGTAGTCCTCCTCCAGACGATTCAGACAATCTAAGCATGGGATTTAAGAGTGGTATGAGTACGAGCGTACTCAACAAGTTCATTATAGATAAGAGGTGTTTAATGCACTAGCTACGATATTAGACCAGAAAGTCTAATACCAATGCAAGTTTTGATAAACATTTCTTCAAGAGATTGCTTTTATTTCAAAGAGCTATGTCCGTCAGCCTTCACCGGTTTACTAGAACTTCATGGAGCTCCTTTCCGGCCGCGTTCGCGAGTTCCTCAATCCCGGAACGAGGAGTGACAGGTCACGATTCTTTACACTCTGCAGAGGTGTGTTGCTTTACCCATAAGAGATCTTAACCTTGGTGCCAACCGGGCAGCTTTCCCGTCCACACTTCCTTCGGTGTGAGGCCCGGTATAAGGTCTAGCCAATCATGTTCCTCCGCTACCTCGAACACCCACCCTTTGTTGCATGCGCCGACCCTGGGTCCACGTCGGTCCCATTATTCCCGTAATTTCGGGGTGGACCCCGACCACGACAATAGTGCTTGGGCTCTTACCATACACTCCTACGCCGGTGGCTGCAACCCATCATAGACCGCATTACCGTGGGGAATTAGAATGGGATCCCCACCCTCCGGTTGTTCCGCAAGACACAAGCTGCTACGGCAAGCAATGCTTTACCGTGGGGAATTAGAATGGGATCCCCACCCTCCGGTTGTTCCGCCGGACACAAGCTGCTACGGTAAGCGCATCCGTTGATGAACGAGAGGTGGAAACACTTTTGACTACTCCGTCCCACTCCGGATCTTATGGTTAACACGGGTATTACGGCACAAGAATCACTGGCGACATTTGTTGTTTAATCCTAGATGGATATAAACCCGTGCAATGGAACCTCCACCATATCAACACATTCCATGGTTCCATTGCCCACCACTTAGTCATATTCATAGTTATGAAAGTAGTGGTTTTGATTTTTGTGCAATAGTGATAACCATAATACTTTGCAAGTAATTTGATAGAAATACTCAAATGACATGAGCAAGTGATGAACTTGCACGAACAACTGCAAAGTTTTGCAGTTTGAAGGTGTGGACTGACCCTTGTCCTCTGGTTCTGAAAAATAGCATCATTGTCCGATAAGGGCAATGGTTAAAGAAGCAATAATGCATGATTCCAGTTTTAGGGTTTGTTTCCCCCTTCAGATGTCGTTGTTATTTTATGAGAGGTTAGATACTAAGAACATCTTAGGGATACTTGATTTAGGGTAAATCCAACCTTGAAATGTTGTCAAGGTGTTTTGAAGTCCAAAGGCATTAATGGACTTATTTTTATTATTGAAAATTATATGTGTGATTTAAATGATTATTTAAATCCTCAAATTAAGACTCATTCTTAATTGTCTTCAAAAATTATCTTTGATATTTTATTTAGATAGAGAATTTTATGTTGATCTATTTGCATATTTTTAATTATTTTTTTAGAGCTATTAATAATTTTCTATGATTATTCAAAGTTTCTGCATTTTTTGTAATTTAGGAAATGACCTAAATGCCCTTGGGCCCCCCTGTCAGGGTGGCCCAACGGGTTAGGTCGCACCCGAGCCACCCTTTGGGCTCGGTCGGCCCATTCTTCCTCTCCCCTCTCCTCGCGCGACTGAACCCTAACCCTAACCTGCTCTGGCGACCTGCGTCGCCTCCGCCGTCGCCGCTCGATTCCGGCGAGGTTCGCCGGACTTGGCCCCCGCCATGGAGCGCAATCAACGCGCCACACGACGGCGGTCAATCCTATCCGCGTCGATCTGACGCGGGCGACCTGCTGCTCACGGTCTCGTCCCCGTCTGGTGCTAGGGTTACGGGATCCGCTCGATCCCGCCGTTCTCGGCGCTCCTGGTGCTTGGACTCCGCCCTGGCTTCGCCGCCGTGGTGCGGTGATGCCGTGGTGCCGCCATGGCCTGGCTGGGCTTGGCGCCGCCGCGCTCTGGCGTGTGCCGCCATGGCCGCCATGGCCGTGCCTATCTGCTCGACCCCGGTAAGTGCGCCTCCTCTCTCTCTCTCTCTCTCTCTTTCTTTACCGTCCTTCTTCTCCATCCTCTAGTTCTGGCCACGGCTACTCCACCTCGTGGAGATGCCTGCCGTGCTGCTGCGCTGCTGCTGCGCCTAGCTAGCTGTGCTTGCTGTTGCGATGCTTGCTGTTGCTGTGCGCATGCTGTGTGCTACTGCTATCTCTGTGTAAGAATTTCTAGCCTAAGCACTTGCTGTGCTAGTACTGCTTGCTTAATTCCATTCCTGTGCCTTTGTTCTTGTTGAGAATCCCGCCGGATCCTCAAGTGTGTTCATTTCAATTGCCATGGCTTGATTATAGTGTATAATTCTTGCATAATTACAAGTGCCTGAGCTATCGTGGCTAATTCTTGTGCTCAAATTCATGAGCATGCTCATCTGAGCATTGCTGTTGACTTGCTGGTATGATTAAAGGATGAGCACTAAGTGGTTTATTTGTTTATTATGATTCAGTGGTTCATCAAACCTTTGATGTGCTTCTGGATACAATTATAAGGTCATTGATTGATTATCTGTGATGCAATTCCTTAAGTAATGTGTCTGGTTATTTTATATGGTCAAGATAATGCTAGAATTGGGTTCTAGCATGCTTTATCAAGCTCTAGTGATCCAGTGATCAACAGCTGCTTGATCAATGCTTGCTTTATTTACTGGCTATGTCTGTCTGGCTTATTCTGGTGACTGTGCATCACCAGGCCTTGTGCTGGTGTGTGCTGTGGTTGGCTCAAGCAATTGCTGTTGCTTCCAGTGATCAATTGGATCATGAGTAAGTGTTCCAGTTACTGGTGGTCTATCTCTTTCATTTATCTGTAAAGCTTATCCTTGTTTATTGGATAAATGAGATGAACTGCTTGCAGTGATGACTCTTATAATTTGTTTAATGGAGCTAGAGGGATGCCAAATTAGTTGGGGACCCTAGCTCTACTTTGAACCCCACTTGGGTGATGATGCAAGTACTGGCTTGGTGGTTTGACTGTTTTTGAGTGGTTGAGGTGGCCTCAGCAGTCATTCTTGGCTGCCCAGGAAGCTCCCACCATAGTTGGCTTGATGTGAATGGACAAATGCTTTCTGGGTGATCCATTTATTGGATTGCCAGTAGCTCTTGATGTTGAAATCAAAATAGACAATGATTTTGTCTAAGTCTGATGGCTTGAATAGCTGTAGGTGCTAAGTGTGTATTTAGGCTAGCTTGTGCTCTCATCTCCGGCTGGATTCCTACAGTTATGCATTGAGTGTCATAGCTGTTGTTCCCTTTAGATGATTCACTAGTGGCCTATTTGCTCTTGCTTGCACCATATGGTTTAATAACCAGATGATGACACCACCTTGGGTATCATACCCTGTTGATCTTGTGTGCTAGATGCATATGCTTATATATGAACAAAACTCTTTGGTTTGTTCATGATGCTTGGTATACCTCACTCCAGCTCCTAGGATTTGATGTTGATGTAGAGGGTTTGCTTCTGTGTGGTTCTTGTGGATGATTTTCTTGCCCTGCTCCTCCTGGTGAGCTTGATGCCTCTTGGTTATGTGCTGTGGTGGTGGAATTGTGTTGAACAGCAGTGACTGTTCAAGCTGTTCTTGTGTTCTTGGTTTCCTGATGAACTTACCCAGTGCAATCCTGTCGATGGATTGACTAGGGTTTACTGTGGAGGTTTTATATGGTCTCCTGCTCCTTCTCTGGTCGACAGCAAGCCACGGCAAGCCTGTTGGTGACTCACCAGCTGTGTGTGTGTGGTGTGCTGCATGCACACTGCTGTGTGAGCAGCCTAGCTGTGTGTGTGTGCAAATTCATGGTACCTGGCTTGTGTCTTGGCTGTGAGATGATCAGCTCGGCAGAGCTGATCCATATCTACTCAATTTCATTATTCTTCTAACCTGCCAAGTGGTTTTACCACTTGGCATAACTTCTCTTTTGTTGTGTTTATGTGCAGGGACAATCTGTGGCTCCATTGATCATGAAGATCATCAAGTTAATGAAGTTTAGCTTGTAGTGTTTAGGATAGATCCTTGATTTGTAATTTTCCTTTTCTTTTCTTTTTCTATTTTTGTCCAATTCTTGTAATATGTTGTAATGTTCATATTTTATTCTGGATATTGTAAAAAACAATGTATCTTGTGTGAATATCAATAAAGCTCCAATTTTTCTCTATTGAGCTTTATATATTAATTGTTCTATTTATATCTTGATTATTAAAGATTGTTTATTAAATTATCTCAAGTTTGAATTATGAGATAATAACTTGATGTTTGAATTTGAAATTCAAATTCAAATTTGGTTTGAGCTTGATCAACCATCTTAACTTAGAATTCAATCATGCAACTTAAATTGGTGATTCAAACTCTCCCCTCTCAACTCAAAACCCTAATCTAGTTAAGTGAGATGCAAGTTTGTCGCACCCTCAAAACCCTAACCCTGTAAGGTGTCGAGAGAGAAACTTGTCCCCCTTCGATGCAGTTTTTGTTTAAAAGCGCGAAATTTCTCCAGAATTTGCTATGCAATGCACATCCCTTTCTAAAATCTACCCCTCGATCGCCTCTAAACCTGGGACATTACAACGGGGTTGCCGATGGTTCTATTGGGCTCGAAAAAGCGGCGGCGCTATTTGAGGCGCGCCAGTGTGAGCCCATTTTCGCTTCCGCCCCCCAAATCGCCTTCGGGGGCCACTATCGGGAGCCGCTATGGGGCGCGCCGATGGAGATGCTCTAACAGTCGCGCACGTAGTTTAAGACGAGTTTTTGACCCTCAATATGGTTAATAAAAAAGTAATGATATGTCTACAATAACCATACCATTAGATTTATATTTTAAAAAGGTTTCCATGATATAATTTTGTGTTGTATAATTCATATTTTTTTCGACCAAATTATGGTGAAAGCATTTTTTGTAAACTGCGCATGTATCTGTTAAACTGATCCATAGGAAGTACGGAGTACACAACATCGAAAAATCTATGAAACTTGGAGCACCGATCTCGTCGTATTGGGCTGGCCAACGACCATTCTAGCTCGCTGGTACATCTCTCTAGAGTACCTAATAGACTAAAATAACCCATACAAAAATTCCAAGTCATTAATCTTCTTCTTACTCCCTCAATTTCATATTACTCCATATTTAAGGTTTGATCAAAGCCAAATTTTGCCAATCAATTATATCTAAAAATATATTACTACTCCCTCTGTTCCGGTTCATAGGGCTAGCGCGTATCTTTAGGTCATAAATTTAACAACGATAATATACGATATACTCCGTATATTGCAAACTATATATCGTTAGAAAGCTAAGATGTTCTACTTTGTAATGATATAATTCGTATGTTGTAAAATTAATATTATGTTAGCCAAATTGATAATCGAGTGATACGTAATGATACCGTAATAAATATAATACCATTTAGGATTTAAAAAGTTCAAAATGATATCATTAGTATCATAATAAAACATACTATCATACCATTTATATTAAATTTTGTATACATTGATAACCGAAGGAGTAGCTCCCATGAATAGTGCACCTATCCCCTGTCCATGCAGCAACAATAGTGACATGACCACAAAAGAGAGGCATGGGCCTATACTCCACCTCACACGGCAACACGTCAAGCAGCTGCAGTGAAACGAGGAATTATGAGGAGAGAGGAAGTGTGGGAATCTCTACCAACACCGACAGCAAAAATCCAGGGAGTAGCTTTAAAAGCAGCTGGCAGCTCCCCGCGCGCGGGAAAGCATACAAGCATGCGGCACCGCGAGGGAACCAACACACGCACACGCGCGCTGAGCCGGAGCGAACGATTGCTGCGTGATTTCACGCGTTTTTCTTTTATTATTTTGGTGCTGTTTCACGCGTTTTCCTTACAACACTGCTTGCACAATGTACATTGTTTTTTTTTTTATTTCTAAGACATGATGCATGCTACGAACTTGCAGTAGTTAGAAACAAACGCATTAGGACCAGAAATGCACTAAGAGTATCTCCAATAGATAGTGCTCCAACGGATGAGAGTGGACAAATGGAGGCCGAGCTACATATAACTCTTTATTTAAAAAAAATAGAAATCATATTTTTAAGTTTTTAAAAAAATTGATAAAAAATCCTTGATGTAGCCAATGATGAAATCTTCAAACATGTAAACTCTCAATGTAAAATTCTTAGTACTTTAGGCTACACAAAAATAACAAATGTGTGGATCTGAGATTAGTGAATAGTGCATATTTTAAAACTATAGAACTTGTTAGATTTTGTCATTTTTGTGTAGTCTACAATACAAAAAATTCCATATTGAGATTTTGCACCTTTGTAGATTTCATTACATCTAGGATTTTTCAGATTTTTTTTTTGAAACTTAAAACTATTATTTCCAAACTTTTGAAAATAAAGGGCTACATGTAGCTCGGCCTTCGTTTGCAGTTTTCCTCCAACGGATGGTTTATCAACATATATCCCTATATGGTAATGCAAAAAAATTAGATGGCCCCAACTTTTTTTTGCCTCATGCCGTCATGCGCTGCAAATTTGAGCACGAAATGCATGCCCCAAAACAGATCAACGGCTGCGTGAGAACGCCAACTGCCAAGCTGTGATATCCGGGCAGTCATCTTCAGACCACGCCGCCAGAGAGAGCTCCGAACTATCCTTGAACGACGCGACCGGTGCCACCTCCCGCTTGTCGATGCCACTCCGGCCGACGTTGTGACCTACTACAACCGTCGAGCATCCGAGGACCTTCTGCGAGCCTCCTGCCGGCCTTATTTCCCTCTCGCGTGGCGTTGAATTAGCCACGGGACGACGAGCTTCACCTTGCATGCAAGGTGTTTGACAATGTTTGTCACGAGTAATTTTCTCCCCTTCTCTGTTTTCTTTTGTTTCTAAAATTTATTGTTGCGATGTACTAGTAGTTTGAAAAAAAATATTATTGTTCTTCTAGATGAGTTTGTTTAGTTATTCCTTGTCCGATGTGGAATTCGACATGAATGGAGATAAAGAAATTGCTTTGATTTTAGCATTGCACAAGAACAAGCGGCCAAAGCAGGGTGGTTCCGTTATCAGCCGTGATGCGGAGGGCAAGAATTGATGGGCACAGCTGATTGATGCTCAACTTCTTTTTTCCTAACCTGGTGTATCCCGAGCGATTCTTTCGACGCCGGCTTGGGATAGTAAGTGAGTTGTTCCAACACATTACAAAGTGTGTTAAGTTGCATGATTTTTTCTTTGACCAGGGGAGGAATTACGCTCGAGATCTTGGACATTGTACTATCCAAAATGTGATGGCCGCAACTGCGCATAATGGCATACGAAATTCCAGCTGATCTTGTTGATGACCACTTGAGAATGGGTGAGAGATCCTGATCACTTTACATTTGCTATTGTTGAGGTGTTTGGTTGTCCTGAGTAGTTGAGTGCACCAATTCTGAAGACATGGCTAGGCTTTTGGAGATCAACAAAGCCACTGGGTTTTCAATGTTGTTAGCTCAATTGTTTGCACGATTTGGAGGTGGAAGGACATAAGAAGGATTCCATCATACTTGAAGTTGTGGCCGACCATGAGACATGGATTCGGCTTGCTTTTTCTTTGAATACCTGGTTCTTGCAATGACACCAATTTTCTTCAACGGTTACCACGTTTTGCAACGCTAGCCACGAGTGAATAACCAACGTTGGAGTTATAAGAAAACATGCAGACATACAAGATGGGCTATTACATTGCGGAGATAACGTTTGGGATTTTGCTAGCTCAATTTTTTATTGTGAGAGAACCGGGTAGGTATTGGGACCAAGAGGTTATTTGGTACACAATGAACGCTTGTGTTATCATGCACACCATAATTATTGAGAACGAGCATGAAACTTTTTAAAACTATGGCTTCTACGATTTGATGGGCCAACCGGCGCCGTTGCAATGAAGGCAAGACCAACATTCGGATTTCGATGTGCACGTCGATCTTCAAGCGGATATATTCAAGGAGTGGTGGCCATGGTTTGGCCAAGAACCCGCTAATATATATGTGATGAACTTCATGTTGCATGTCAGAAACTTTAAGTGCATATGTGTTGATTTGTGTGCTACTTAGTGAACTATTTATGTTATAATTGGTGAACTATTTGTGTGATGTAACAATTAAGTACTACTTGTGTCAAGAATTATTAAGAGACGAGTTCGATAATATTTGTCACGCATGTTTGCAATTGTGAATATGGGAGACAAGTTTGAGTGTTCTATTTTAAAAAATTTGGATTTTAAATTAGCAATTCCGATAGTTTTTAGACCCTCTATTTTACATCTGCCGGAGTTGTTCTAATATAGGGTCAATATTACCGATGAGGGCGATGGGACCATGAGTGATCATCTCTCCTTTCCTTAATTATTTCAAGAAGCCAATACATACAACTTGTCTTTACTTTGACACTACTACTTCATGGACATGATAATTTACTTCTTGGACATGATATTGCAATTCGCACTGTATTTAATTAGACAGCACTACATTCCTGAGCGCCTTGATTCCCCATATTAGTTGGATGAACTACAATTACTGAATATCATTGCTAGTAGGAAAAAGTCTGAAGCCAGTAACATGATTAACCAGTAGCGCAAACAATGTAATTTGGAATTGCTCACTCATACTTATCTAAAACAAATATGTAGTAGTACAATTTTACATCGACTGAAGCACAGAAAGCAATATTTATCAACTGCAAATACCTAGTACGAGGTAAAAAAAAATCAAGCTAGTAAATAACTTACGAGCTAAGAAATTAGTGTTAAACATAACCGAATTATCGAGCTAAGCTGTTCTTCACAACGCACATGAAGCAGCATTTATCAACTGCAAATACCAAGTACGAGCTAAAAATTAAGCTACTAGTACGTAGTAAATAGCTTACGAGCTACGAAATTAGGGCTAAACATGACCAAATTATCGATCTAAGCTAGTTCTTGACAACGCCGTTGCCCATCTGGATGTCTGCCCGTCGGGGGTCATCGTCGTCGGTGACGAAGCGCTTCCAGTACCAGTGCCTCTTCCAGACGTTGGCCATGCCCTCGATGGGCACCCCCTTGGTCTCCGGCACGAAGAGCGCGACGAAAAGCGTCATGGCAGCGACCCACGCAGCGAAGAAGAAGAAGAGGACGAACTTGAGGCTGCAGAGCATGGGGAGGAAGGCCTGGGCGACGACGAAGGTCATGAACATGTTGGTGGCGACGGTGATGCTCTGCCCCGCCGGCCTCACCGCCAGTGGCAACACCTCGCTTGGCACCAGCCACCCCAGCGGGCCCCAAGACCAAGCGAACCCAGCCACGTAGACGCAGATCATCACCACCACCGCCGCCGCGTACCCGGCCGGGATCTCCGCCACGCCGCTCCACCCGAGCTTGGCGCCGATGAGCGCCCCCACCGTCACCTGGCTCACAAACATCTGTGCCCCGCCCTGCAGGAACAGCACGCGCCGCCCCACCCTGTCCACCGTGAAGACCGACACCAGCGTGGCCATAAGGTTGACGACGCCGGTGATGACCGCCGACATGAGCGACGCGCTGCCGCCGAACCTCAGCGTCTGGAAGAGCACCGGCGCGTAGAACATGATGACGTTGATGCCCGTGAGCTGCTGCAGCAGCGGGATCGCCACCGCCATCACCAGCTGCGGCCTGTACCGCCGCCGCAGGATGTCGCGCCACGGCCGCTCCACGGCGCGAGACGCCTCGCTCGCGACCGCCAGGTCGCGGTACTCGGCGTCGATGTCGTCGGTGCCGCGCACGCGCAGGAGCATCCGCCTGGCGTCGTCGGCCTTGCCGCGTTCCAGGAGGGAGTTGGGCGTGTCGGGTAGGAACAAGGAGCCGACGGTGATGATGGCCGCGGGCACCGCCGCGAGAGCGAGGCTGAGCCGCCACCCCCACCCGCCGGAGATCTTGTTGGTCCCATAGTTGATGAGGTTGGCGGCGAGGATGCCGAGGGTGATCATGAGCTGGAATGCATTGTTGAGCATGCCGCGCATCCTGGCCGGCGCCATCTCCGAGAGGTAGACCGGCACGCTCTGGTTGGCGAAGCCGACGCCGACGCCGAGGAGGACGCGGCCGAGGATGAGCATGGCGATGTCTTGGGCGGCGCCGTTGAGCGCGCATCCGGCGAGGAAGGTGACCCCGCCGACGAACATGGACCACTTGCGTCCGGCGAGGCGGGTGACGGAGGCGGCGAAGAGGGAGGCGACGAGCGCAGCGAGGTAGAGCGAGGAGGTGAACATGGTGAGGGGCTGGCTGTCGAACTTGCAGTACTGGTTGCTGCCGTCGGCCTCCCGCTGCTTCCGAGACACCGACGGGAAGAACCTGCTGAGGAACGGGTCCATCGACGTCACACCGCCGGAGATGCCGATGTCGTAGCCAAAGATGAGCCCGCCCGTGGCCGCCACCAGGCACGTTATGAACACGAACAGGGTCAGCCGGCCGGGGTAGTCCTGCCTCACCCCGCCGCCGACCGCCGCGCCGCCCGCCATGTCGCCCAGCACGTAATCGAGTGGCGATGCGGTAGTGTGTGTGTCGTCGTTGCTGCGTTGAGGAGGCACGGCGTTGTGTGGAGTCGAGCTATATAGAGAGCTAGGCCTCTAACGTAGAGATAACTCAGGCAAGCACAGTGGAGAAGAAAAGTCAGGGTACTATAGCAACAACTGTACATGTTTTACTGTAGTAAATTACTATAGATAGTTGCTGGACAAATAAATCATATAAACTAAAAAAAAAGTCAGCCATAGTTTTGATTGTAAGTAACTACTGTAAATAGATACCACACGTATGTGTTGTGCAAGTTAATTTAGATTAAATTTTACTTAATCATATGAATACGAAGGGGGAAAGTTAGAGAAATGTAGCTTAAAGCATCTCCACCGGCGCCCTCGATAGCAATTTGGGGGCTGGGGGCGAAAATAGGCTCGCATCGGCGCGCCCCAAACGACGCCGGCGAAATTTGGAGCCCAATAGAATCGCTGGCAACCCCGTGCCGGCCCCTTCACCAAGGGTGCGAATCGGGCGCGCCGGCGCCTCGCGATGCTGATTTTTTTGGGCGTGGGAGCCGCCTGTCAGCCACACATCCAAAAAGTCGACGTCAGCGGGGAGTGGTGGGCCGACGCGTCAGCGGCTCATTCAATTTTCACCTAACTGTCGCCTACCTCGCGACGGTAGCTATTGGGACGTAGCCGCGGTGTAGTTTCCGGAGAGGCGCAGCGAACCGTCCCGTCGCGCGCGCCTTGCTCTTCGTGCCGCCGTTAATGAGCGCCACCGCTCCCCCGCCTCCCTCCTGCCTATAAAAAGAGCCGCCTCTCATCGTTTCTATCACACACAAACCATAGCGCCTCTCTCCCCAACCCTAGCCGCCACCATCTGAAAAGACGACTGATGTCTACGCACGCTTCTATTCCTGTAGACAGTGTTGGGCCTCCAAGAGCAGAGGTTCGTAGAACAGCAGCAAGTTTCCCTTAAGTGAATCACCCAAGGTTTATCGAACTCAGGGAGGTAGAGGTTAAAGATATCCCTCTCAAGCAACCCTGCAATTAAGATACAAGAAGTCTCTTGTGTCCCCAACACACCTAATACACTTGTCACATGTATAGGTGCACTAGTTCGGCGAAGAGATAGTGAAATACAAGTAATATGGATGATTATAAGTAGTAATTGCAATCTGAAATAAAAATGGCAGCAAGCGAACATGTAGCGAGAACTTGTTGGAAACGGTGTTTCAATGCTTAGAAACAAGGCCTAGGGATCATACTTTCACTAGTGGACACTCTCAACAATGATCACATAATTGAATAAATAAATGCTACTCTCAAACACTCTCTTGTTGGATAACAAACACCATTCATTGTGTAGGGCTGCAAAAGCACACCTCAAGCCGGAGTAAACAAGCTCCACAACGTCATAAAGGAATCACACACGATGCGCACACTTGTCACCATCACACCGTGGAGAGTGACTCCGGAGTTCATATTAAAGTAACCTCTAGAGTGCATAATAGACAAGAGTAACATCTACATATTCAACTAGATTACAAAGCTCATGATCACATAAAGATCACACCATGGGAGAGAGAGATGAACCACATAGCTACCGGTAGAGCCCTCAGCCTCGGGGGAGAACTACTCCCTCCTCATCATGGGAGACAGCAACGGCGATGAAGATGGCGATGGAGTCGATGGAGATGGCTCCGGGAGCAATTCCCCGTCCCGGCAGGGTGCCGGAACAGAGATTCTGTCCCCCGAAACTTGTCGTCGATGGCGGCGGCGCTGCGGAACCCTTGGTGGAATATGACTGATATCTTTAGGGTTTTCGCATCTGGGGCAATATATAGGCGAAGGGGCAGCGTCAGTGGAGCCAGGGGGCTCCCTCCCCATATGTCGGCGCGGGGGCCCCCTGCTGGCATTCCTCGACTCTTCTTCGGACTTCTGGAACACTCCGTGGAAAATAGGGCCGTGGGCTTTTGTTTCGTCCAATTCCGAGAATATTTGTAAACCAACTTTTCTGAAATAAAAAACAGCAGAAAACAAGAACTGACACTACGGCATCTTGTTAATAGGTTAGTCCCAGAAAATGCATAAAAACATTATGAAGTGTGAATAAAACATGTAGGTATTGTCATAAAACTAGCATGGAACATAACAAATTATAGATACGTTGGAGACGTATCAAGCATCCCCAAGCTTAGTTCCTACTCGCCCTCGAGTAGGTAAACGATAAAAAGAATAATTTCTGAAGTGACATGCTACCAACATAATCTTGATCAATACTATTGTAAGGCATATGAGATGAATGAAGTGACTCAAAGCAATGGTCTATAGTTTGCTAACAAAAAGATAATGACTAAACAACTGAATCATATAGCAAAAACTTTTCATGAATAGTACTTTCAAGACAAGCATCAAAAAGTCTCGCATAAGAGTTAACTCATAAAGCAATAGATTCTTAATAAAAGGTTTTGAAGCAACACAAAGGAAGATTTAAGTTTCAACAATTGCCTTCAACTTTCAACATGTATATCTCATGGATAATTGTCAACGCAAAGTAATATGATAAGTGCAATAAGTAAGCATGTAAGAATCAATGCACACAGTTGACACAAGTGTTTGCTTCTAAGATAGAAAGAAGTAGGTAAACTGACTCAACATAAAGTAAAAGAAAGGCCCTTCGCGAGAGGAAGCAGGGATTAAATCATGTGCTAGAGTTTTTCAAGTTTTGAAATCATATAGAGAGCATAAAAGTAAAGTTTTGGGAGGTGTTTGTTGTTGTCAACGAATGGTAGTGGGCACTCTAACCCCCTTGTCAAGCAGACTTTCAAAGAGCGGCTCCCATGAAGGACGTTATCTCTACCAGCAAGGTAGATCATCTCTCTTATTTTTTGTTTACACATGTATTTTAGTTTTATTTATAGATGACACTCCTCCCAACCTTTTACTTTCACAAGCCATGGCTAACCGAATCCTCGGGTGCCTTCCAACATTTCAAATACCATGGAGGAGTGTCTATTGCAAAATTAAGTTGCTTACTGATAAATCAGGGCAAAACATGTGAAGAGAATTATTAATGAAAGTTAATTAATTGGGGTTGGGCACCCCCGTTGCCAGCTCTTTTTGCAAAATTATTGGATAAGCGGATGTATATGCCACTAGTCCATTGGTGAAGTCTGCCCAACAAGATTGAAAGATAAAACACCACATACTTCCTCATGAGCTATAAAACATTGACACAAATAAGGAGTAATAAAGTTTTGAATTTTTTAAAGGTAGCACATGAAGTATTTATTTGGAATGGCAGAAAAATACCACATAGTATGTAGTTATGGTGGACACAAATAGCATAGGTTTTGGCTCAAGGTTTTGGATGCACGAGAAGCATTCCCTCTCAGTACAAGGCTTTGGCTAGCAGGGTTGTTTGAAGCAAACACAAGTATAAACCGGTACAACAAAACTTACATAAGAACATATTGCAAGCATTATAAGACTCTACACTGTCTTCCTTGTTGCTCAAACACTTTTACCAGAAAATATCTAGACCTTAGAGAGATCAATCATGCAAACCAAATTTCAACAAGCTCTACGGTAGTTCTCCACTAATAGGTTTAAACTACATGATGCAAGAGCTTAAACATGATCTACTTGAGAGCTCAAAACAATTGCCAAGTATCAAATTATTCAAGACAATATACCAACTACCACAAGAAGCATTTTCTGTTTCCAACCAAATAGCAATAAATGCAGCGGCTTTCAGCTTTTGCCATGAACATTAAAAGTAAAACGAAGAACACCAGTGTTCAAATGAAAAAGCGGAGCGTGTCTCTCTCCCACACAAGCATGTTAGGATCCGATTTATTCAGAGAATGAAAATAATAAAACAAAAATAAAAGCACGCGGACGCTCCAAGTAAAGTGCATAAGATGTGACGGAATTAAAATATAGTTTCACTAGAGATGACCTGATAAATTATCGATGAAGAAGGGGATGCCTTGGGCATCCCTAAGCTTAGACGCTTGAGTCTTCCTGGAATATATGGGGATGAACCACGGGGGCATCTCCAAGCTTATACTTTTCACTCTTCTTGATCATATTATATCATCCTCCTCTCTTGATCCTTGAAAACTTCCTTCACACCAAACTCAAAGCAATCTCATTAGAGGGTTAGTGCATAATCAAAAATTCACATGTTCAGCAAGGACACAATCATTCCCAACACTTCTGGACATTACCCAAGGTTACTGAAATTTAATGGAGCAAAGAAACCCACTCAAACACAGTAAAAGAGGAGTTGCGAAATAAAAGGCAGAATCTGTCAAAACAGAACAGTCCGTAAAGACGAATTTTTTCGAGGCACTTAACATGCTCAGATGGAAAAGATCCTGTTGAATGAAAGTTGCGTACATATCTGAGGATTACTCATGAATTTTTTCAGAATGTTTAGACTTTTCTATAGAGAGAAAAACTCAAATTCGTGACAGCTAAAAATCTGTTACTACGCAGAAATTCAAATCTTGTATCAACTTTCTATCAAAGACTTTACTTGGCACAACAATGCAAGAACATAAAGATACAATGGTATTGCTACAGAAGTAACAAGCACCTTGACTCAAAACAAAAAGAAAATCAAAAATAACAGAAAATAAAAACGATGGGTTGTCTCCTGTAAGCGCTTTTCTTTAATGCCTTTTAGCTAGGCATAGTGATTTTTATGATGCTCACATAAAGATGAGAGTTGAAAAGAGAGCATCAAGAAGCATATATAAAACATGTTTAAATCTAACACTCTTCCTATGCATAGGAGCCTTGTAAGAAAACAAGTCAATGAAGAACAAAGTGAGTAGCATAGGAAGACAAAACAAGTGTAACTTCAAAAATTTCAACACAAGGAGAGCAGACTTAATATTATTGTGATATATGAAATCGTGTCTCCCTCTCTCATAAGGACTAGTAGGTCTTACAGTACCCAGCAAATAAAAGCAAATCAAGAGAAAGCTCAAAACATTCATCATAAAGAGAAGAAATTTAGTAACATGGAGATTTTTATACCCATACTTTCCTCTCTCAAAATAATTTTCAGTGGTATCATGAATAAACTCAACAATATAGCTATCACATAAAGCATTCTTATCATGATCCACATGCATAAAAGTATCATTACTCTCCACATAAGCATAATCAATTTTATTAGTAATAGTGGGAGTAAAACTATCACAACCATCATTGTAATCATCATAAATTGCAGGCATGGTATAATCATAATAAACTTTATCCTCCATAGTAGGTGGCACCAAAATACCACTATCATTATAATCATCATAAATGGGAGGCAAAGTATCATCAAAGAAAATTTTCTCCTCAAAACTTGGGGGACTAAAAATATCACAACCAGCTTCCCCAAGCTTAGACTTTTCCATAGCATTAAAAACAATAGTGTTCAAAGAATTCATGCTAAAAACATTGCTACAACTATTTTGCAACAAAGTTCCATGGGTTTTTTAATTCTCTCTTCAAACACATCATGTCCTAATTCAATATAAAGTTCATAAAGATCTCTAATTTTGTTGTTGTTTTCCATTAAGCCTAACTAGTGAAAATAAAAACAAGAGACAAAAAGATATAATTGCAGAATCTAAAGGAAATAGCTTCGAGCACTCACACACCGGCAACAGTGCTAGGAAATAGCTTAGTAGTCAGAGGATGTGAATACCTTTTACCTTACCTCCCCGGCAACGGCGCCAGAAAATAGCTTGATGTCTACGCACGCTTCTATTCCTGTAGACAGTGTTGGGCCTCCAAGAGCAGAGGTTCGTAGAACAGCAGCAAGTTTCCCTTAAGTGAATCACCCAAGGTTTATCGAACTCAGGGAGGTAGAGGTCAAAGATATCCCTCTCAAGCAACCCTGCAATTAAGATACAAGAAGTCTTTTGTGTCTCCAACACACCTAATACACTTTTCAAATGTATAGGTGCACTAGTTCGGCGAAGAGATAGTGAAATACAAGTAATATGGATGATTATAAGTAGTAATTGCAATCTAAAATAAAAATGGCAGCAAGCGAACATGTAGCAGAACTTGTTGGAAACGATGTTTCAATGCTTAGAAACAAGGCCTAGGGATCATACTTTCACTAGTGGACACTCTCAACAATGATCACATAATTGAATAAATAAATGCTACTCTCAAACACTCTCTTGTTGGATAACAAACACCATTCATTGTGTAGGGCTGCAAAAGCACACCTCAAGCCGGAGTAAACAAGCTCCACAACGTCATAAAGGAATCACACACGATGCGCACACTGTCACCATCACACCGTGGAGAGTGACTCCGGAGTTCATATTAAAGTAACCTCTAGAGTGCACAATAGACAAGAGTAACATCTACATATTCAACTAGATTACAAAGCTCATGATCACATAAAGATCACACCATGGGAGAGAGAGATGAACCACATAGCTACCAGTAGAGCCCTCAGCCTCGGGGGAGAACTACTCCCTCCTCATCATGGGAGACAAGAACGGCGATGAAGATGGCGATGGAGTCGATGAAGATGGCTCCGGGGGCAATTCCCCGTCCCGGCAGGGTGCCGGAACAGAGATTCTGTCCCCCGAAACTTGTCGTCGATGGCGGCGGCGCTGCGGAACCCTTGGTGGAATATGACTGATATCTTTAGGGTTTTCGCATCTGGGGCAATATATAGGCGAAGGGGCAGCATCGGTGGAGCCAGGGGGCTTCCTCCCCATATGTCGGCGCGGGGGCCCCACTGCCGCGCCGCCCTATGGTGTGGGCCCCCTGCTGGCCTTCCTCGACTCTTCTTCGGACTTCTGGAACACTCCGTGGAAAATAGGACCGTGGGCTTTTGTTTCGTCCAATTCCGATAATATTTGTAGACCAGCTTTTCTGAAATCAAAAACAGCAGAAAACATGAACTGGCACTGCGGCATCTTGTTAATAGGTTAGTCCCAGAAAATGCATAAAAATATTATAAAGTGTGAATAAAACATGTAGGTATTATCATAAAACTAGCATGGAACATAAGAAATTATAGATACGTTGGAGACGTATGAACGATGCCATGTCTGGTCGAGGCCGAGGACGCGGCCGTGGTCATGGTCGCGGCAGAGCTGCACGCACACTGTTGCATGCGACGCCGTCGTCTTCATCGTCGGAGATGGACGAGGAGGGGCCCGTGCTGTGCGAGTTCGTCCTCATCCTCAAGGGCGACCCACGCGGCATCCAGAGGCTGTCGGACACCTTCGTCGACTTCGTCGCCGGTGACGACCGGCCGCGCACGCTTCGCTGCATCTACGGGAGGATTCGTGCGGCTACTATCGGTGGATCGTGGACGTCATCTACGACGCGTGCGGCAAGATGTACCTCAACATCGGCTGGGAAAAGTTCGCGCGCCACCACAGCCTCCAAGCCGGCTTCATGCTCGTGTTCTCCTACTTTGGCGACAGGTCGACGAGACGTGTTGCCGCTGGAACTACCACGTCGACAACGCCGCCGAGGAGAACGACGACTGACGAGTGTTGTTTCTTCGCATCGAATATCGGCTCGCATCTTTTTGGATGTTCTTCCTCGGAAGAACCAATAGGGGCACCCTCGCCAGCTGGATTTTCCAGTTTGGGTGACTGGGTGTGCCCTCGGTGTTCTTTCTTGGCAGCGAACACACGAAACCTGCGATGACCGGCCTAGTTAGGTTTAGTTTTTTTTGCAGTTTTTTATATTTGTGTCCTCCATGATTCAAACTATGTATTAGTTTGTGGAAAACCATGTTCTCAACTATATCTTCACGTAAACCACGTTCCCAATTATGTATTAGTTTGTGGAATAAAATATTTCTTATTCAATTTTCTATGCATTTATTTATGATTTTAAATCAAATTATCTATCGGGGCCGCCGTTTTGGGGACGCCGGTGTGGGAACAGCTCCCCAAATAGAGGATGCAGTGCTGGCGCTCCCAAATGGAGGTGCAGGCGCCCCTGCCGGCGCCTATTTGGGGGCTACTTGTGGAGATGCTCTTACTGACTTGTGTTCTCCATGTTAGAGGATCTGGTTCTAGCGCACTAAGTTTAACATAAACTTTAACCGTTAATTTGATAAAAAAACAAAAGAGTTTTCAATTTTATATAATTTCTAACATATAATTTATATTTTATTAACTGACATAATGGTCAAACTATCTTATTAAACAACGTGTGTTTTTGTTAAACGGAGGAAATAGCTAAGAAATAACAATACGTTCTTCCATCATTGATTATGGTGCCGCACAAGTATTTTATCTATGATACCATGCTAAGATACTTATAATTAAAGGCATTAGGCATTATGAGACTACCCATAGTGGACCTTCTTTTCTAATGATATTACAAAGCTAATTACGACCTAATTATATAATTAAAATACTTCATGCAAACAACTAAATACAAGCATTTGAAAAACCTTACCTTGATCTTTTTTTCTTCTTCTTTCACTACATCAGCTCATGAATCATACACTTACTACATAAAAATCATAGCCAACTGAGTGAGAGTGAGCAACGATGGAGTGCGCAGTGAGTGAGTGATCGGGGAGCGAGCACAGACAAATCACTTAAAAAGTAGAAGCAAAGGAATCATTCTTTTTCATGGTCGAGCATAGTATCTAATTGAGGAAAGAGATATAATCGTGGCAATTAGCTGTATTCTCGGCTAGATAATCTGTGCAACTAGCATTCGAAGGTGACACGTGTCGTACAAACGTCATGCCTCCACGGTAGCTTAGTAAATTCGCAAATGTGTGGTTTTTCTTTTGTCAATTTACTGGAGCACGAGTGGTTTTATCGGACAAAATTTCAATTCTTGAATCTTATCAGGATCAATCGAACTAGTTTAGCATTACAGTTTTAGGTACGAATTCGGACAGGAAAGATTTGAACAACACGCGGTACGTGCTAGTGCTGCTATGCTATACTGGACCGGACCAAACACGTCTTGCTTGCTTTGATGAAAATTTGCACATACAACTCCGAGCATGTGGATGTGGTTTACTTCCAATCCATATGTTGTACAATCTGAACAAAGGTATTCCCTCCAACCAAAATTAGTTAACATAGCTACTATGTCTAGTACTTACTAGGATATAAGGGCTCCTTTGATTCATATGAATAGTGTAGGATTTGAATTATATAGGAAAATTTCCTACACATGTTATTTGATTCATAGAAATATATCCTATAGAAGTTAATCCCCTAGAAATCTTATAGTGTAAATCCTATAGAAAAAAATATGGGGAGAAAGCCCACTATGGAAATCTTACAATGCCTAATAGGTGGAGTATTTTTTTATCTACGAGCGATTTTGCCAAAACTACCATAGAGAAACGAGGTTACGCGACACGTAGCACATTGCCATCGTCAGCCAGGGCGATATGCTGACGTGGCACGTGTTGCCGTTGCTCTAGGTCTAGGTGGGCATGTCGCCTGCCAGCCCGATAGATTTCCTGCGGCTAACGGCGCTAACTCTCAGGCGTGGCAGTGTTGCTTTGTGCTGATTCCCCCAAGTGTGATTGCCTGATTCGGATGCTAGCTGCAATGATTAACTAATGGAGATTGCAGCTAATTGCCACGCTTTTGTCTCTTTCCTCAACGAGGCTGTGCTTGACCATCAGAAGAGTTGGATACTTGGTTTGCAACTTGCAGGCTACATCTCACATCCGTTCGGAAATCGCACAGCTAATGTTTCAGACAAAAACAGCACAGCTAATATCAGTCTAACATGTTGTTAGGCCATCTCCACGACGCAAACGGACACTGAGCGACCGTTTGCGTCCGCCTTGTCCGAAAATACGTCTGGCACCCTCTCCAGCGACGCGACGCAAAGTGATAGGGCCGTCCGCAGAGACGCAAACCTGCCGCATGCGACAGGTTTGCGTCTCTGCGGACGATGCGCGGACGCGCAAAGTGTCCGCTCGCGTCTCCACCGGACCCTCCTGGCAGCGAGTCTGCATCGAGGGCATCGTTTCGGCGGTCAGCGCTTCCGCGTCTGCGCCGCAGCCTTCGCCATCAATGGCGCGGCTGCACGTTGCAACGCGCGGCGGGCGGCGGCTGCGCCGCCTTCAATGGCATCGCATCCCGCGCGCGGCCGCCCTTAAAAGTCCACCGGCCGCGTTCCTCCTTCGCCCACACCTCCAGTCGCACCACCACCACGCGCATCGCCATTGGGAAGAAGACCGACTTCGAGGCCTCCGGCAGCGGCAACAAGAGGGTCCCGCTCCCCGTCACGCTGGGGAGGCTAATGCACGACAAATGGTTGCCGTGCGAGTCCTGGTCCGGCGTGCAACTGTCTGGCGGCTGGCGGCTTAGCTGCCGCCGGGTGCCCATCCCTCCGGTCCACGCGCGCGAGCTCGACCGGACGGCGGAGATCCGGCGAAGGAGGCGGTACCTGCCGCCGGACCTCCTCGCCGATCCGGCGTACGCCATCGACTCCGACAGTTGGCGTACGTATCTGTCGACCGAGACGGATAAGAGAAGAAGGGCGGGCTTCATGGGCGACAGGGATTTTCCCTTCGGGGCTTCACCGCCGACTCGTCCACGAAGACAGGACGCGCCGAGGCGTCATCAGCAGGCGCCGACGCGCGCGCAGTACAACGACGACCACGATGACGACACCTACGCCGCCTACAACGACGAGGACAACTAAATCGAGGCGCTCGCGTACCATAACGAGGATGTGAAGGACGACAGCGACGACTACGTCGCAGCCGTCTTCCACGAATGGCAGCAGGCCGTGGCAGAGGACCGCAATTTCGAGTTCCCGGAGAACATGACGGACGACGAGACTCGGAACTGTCGGAGGATTAAGCCCTTCGACAGGCACTACAGGACTCGGCGCCGCAGCCCTGGGCGCCTCCTCCACCGCCGCCACAGCCGTATCCCTGGGCGCCTCCACCGCAGCCACAGCCGCAGCTCTGGGCGCCTCCACCGCCGCCACAACCGCAGCCCTGGGCGCCTCCAACTCCAGCACCGCCGACGCGCCCGGCGTACGCTCCCCCGGATGGCAACTGGCCGTGGGCGATACCGGAGCTCATCGTGCTCGACAGCGACGAGGAGCAGCAGTAGGCCTTAGGTTTTTTTTTCATGTTTTAACTATGTAAATTATGTTTCATGTTTAAAAAAAATGTTTCGGCCAAAAAATGTGTCGTGTCACTGGAGCCACCCCCGACGCAAACGGACGCGCGATCGATTTCGACCATTTCAGCCGACACAAACGGACGCGTGCGGACGCTAAAATGCGTCGCGCCGCTGGAGATGCCCTTACTTCCAATCCATATGCTCACACGGAGTTGCCATCACCTGCATCAGGAATAGGACGACTCTTAATATGAGTATGTATGTATGCTATTTCGAAGTTGCTTAGGAAAGGTATTTCTAAATAGGCCGATTTTGCACATCATGAAGTTTGAAATAGCTGCCTCTTCTAAAACTGGTGAAGCTTGAAGTAGAAATGTGCACCGACCATCACCCTTTTTTTTTGCTGGCCAGAAAGAACTGTGCAGCGACTTAGTTGCACATTCCTACACCTGAAGTCTCTTCCACACAACATTTGATCTAGAAAGTTGCACATAAGTTATTGGTCTCTCACATGTCAAGGCTGTCTAGATTTAGAGCCTTTTGCTTAAGGTGTCAGGTCGGATCCCGATAAAATCTCACTTCTAGTTCATTTTATGAACTTTTTTTTTTTGGAGCAACCAGCAGGAGCTCTGCCTTTTCATTAAGAAGAGGAAAATTGGCCAGTTTATAAGGAAAGCTGGCCGAAAACCGATACAAACACAACACACGTGTCCGGTTTATAGGGAAACCAGACAAGGAAAACCAACGGCACAGTTTTTCAAGGAGAACTGGCAAAAACCCAACACAAGGCCTCACTACCTAGCTGAACTAGGTCTGGAGCGACACCAGACGACACCAGCACGACGGCAACAGCGAGCACTACGACCGCCCGGTCTACGGCCCCGGAAAGGAAGTCAAAGCCGAAAGGAACGGCTAGGCCTTTCAAGCTTCGTAGGGTGAGGCATGCCGCAAGAAACAAGCCGGCGGCACTCGCACGCCGACAACACCCGAAGACGCCGACCCAACCAGTAGCACAAACCCGAGAGGGAAAGGCACCCAACACTCCAAAAAACAACGCCTCCAAGGAGGAGACGACGTCAAAAGACACCGCCGTCGTCCAATCCGAGAAGGATTTGAGTTTTCACCCCGGAGTGAGGGTAGTAGGGTGTCGGGACTCCACAACAACGCCCCCAAGGAGGAAAACGGCGCCCGCAAGCGCCGCCGTTGTCGGCACTGACTAGGTCAGTGCAAGACTTTCGTCCGGAGGGCCACGACAGCCACCACCACTGGACCATCACGAAGACAGACCATGCCGCCCTGCGAGGAAGACCACGGGCGAGAGGGACGACGACCACGCCCACGGAAGCATGCCCTGCCACCCATGCGGCAAGAGGCATAGCAACACAACCAAGTAGCTCCCGGAGCCGCCGCTCCGGCATACACGCGCAGCAAGGCGACCCCTCTGTTCATTTTATGAACTGGAAACCATAAAATGAACTAGAAGTTAGACTTTGGCGGGATCCCACATACATCTCTACTCTTGCTCCACCAGAGGCAGGTCGATGCAATATGGTGAAAATAAACGAAGGCAGAAGGTCCGGAACTCCGGATGGAAATTCAGGCCCCACCATCAAGTATGATTTTGCTGAAACTTTTCATTTCTACGCAATTCTGTTTCTCCAGATTGTTGGTTCAAAAAGAGACATATCAGACGAACCGGTTCACTTCATGTTTTAAGGTAGCATAGTATCCATAAGCAATGTAAATAAACACCAGATGTTCCATCAAGAAGGACATAATCCTAGATGTCAAAAATTGTTATCCAGACGCAGTTCTCAGAATTGACACCATTTCTAGACAACATTGCTCATACTAGATAACAGCAACAAAAAATAGGTGCCTAAAGTTGTGGCCACCGTTTTATTCCTTTCACCGACAACGACGTTTCCAGGTCGAAGCAGAGCTTGGCGAATTTTCCGCATGGGAAACAAACCATGGATGCACTGGAGGTCACCATAGTCAATTAGCCTGCAAGCCAACCTGCAGTGCAGTGAAACAATCAGTTTAATGAAAGGACTAGCCATTCAAGTAACCATAAAGATGACCCTAGAATTTGGCAATCTAGTTATGGCAATGAACAAATTTTGTAAAAGATCGAAGAAATGGGCATGTTGCCAATTCTTGATTATGTGCAAATGATGTAAGCCCGTAAGGAGCATGAAGATGAGGGAACTTTGTTGAGAGAGGAAACCTTATATACATGCTGATGACGGGTTCCCCTATATGACTGTCCCACTAGGAATTAAGGCGTCCTTGATCACAGTGACGATGCCACTTTTGATAAAATATCCATCGGACTCCCTTGAAGCTTCTTGGACATCATCAACATTGATTATCTGTAAAAGCAGCATACCATTTAGGATTTTTTTCACTGACTACAATACACATTGCATACTACTTTTTGTCAGTAACCAAGTATCATCTCTAGAGAAGTAAGATTTTCTTAAACAAGCATACAGTACAAGCATACGGTTTGCCTGAAAAATAAAGGGTCCCCTAAATATTTTCATTTTGGCAGAATAATATATTTGTGTTTGGTAACACTCAAGAAACGTGAAATTAGAGCTGCAGGGCGCAAACCTGCACACATGCTGTCATTCACACAGAAAACTGGGGTCACGAAAATTCTGATATGTTCAGATATGAGATGTTAG
This sequence comes from Lolium rigidum, assembly GCF_022539505.1. Taxonomy (NCBI): domain Eukaryota; kingdom Viridiplantae; phylum Streptophyta; class Magnoliopsida; order Poales; family Poaceae; genus Lolium; species Lolium rigidum. The sequence continues at coordinate 164,743,119 of NC_061512.1, forward strand.
ACCCCCTTATTTTCATCGCCAAAAAAGACCTTCCCTTTTCACCCCAAAGTAATGAATACTTAAACAGAGAATACACAAAATATGGAATGATATACAGGAGGTAGAAATGCATATGAAATACCTTCACATTTTCTCCAATTCGAGCATTCTTGTCGATTATCGCTTTCCTGATGTGCGCATTTTTTCCAATACCGATGGGAATGCCGCCAGTTTCAGAAAGGACTTTCTTGTCATTTTCCGTCTGCAGAAAACAAGTACACTAGGTTCTCACAATGCTTTCATGGCACCATATTACAGTTCTGTTTAATTTTATTTTACCTCATAATAGTCTGCACCCATTAGCAGGGAATCCTCTATTACTGCGCCTTCGGATATGCACGAACGGAGTCCAACAACAGAATGGTTGATTGTGCAATGCTGGCCAAAAGGAGAAAACATAAAAGCAAGATAACGAATTTAGAAAGCTCATGAACTGAACGATGAGAAACTAGACTTAAAAGGGAGGATAAATATCCAAAGGATAACCTCTAAGGTCCTAAACATGGTGTGACCTAGAGTGGCTAAACTCGAGAGAAGGCAACATGACGGTAAGTCGAGGGAAAAGGCAGCTTACATTGATAACACAACCTTCACCAATAACACTGTCTGTCACATCAGCATCGAGAACCTTCGAAGGAGGTAAGTATCGAGATTGTGTATAGATTGGCGCAGAACGGTCATAGAAGCTGCAGGCAAGAAGTTTTTACCAATAGTGAATAACAGGCAGTGAATCTAGCAAAATGCACCATGCAACTTTTTTTCCTTCTGTAAAATTTCTACCTAAAATCTGGTACTGGCTTCTTGGTTATTCCCAAGTTTGCATTGTAAAATGCCTCAATAGTACCAATATCTTCCCAGTAGCCATCATATAAGTAAGCTTGCACCTGTGAAACACAATAGCAGTATAAGAAAACAAAATATATGGAATATGAACAAAGGAAACGAAGTTAAGCAGCTACAAAGTACACATGTAATTTCTCTCAAAAGATGATGCAACCTTAATTCTTGATGGATTGAATATGTAAATTCATAAATCTACAGATTGTTTCTCTTCCATTTTTACTACAAAATCGGAGGTGTTTCCCTTTGTTCACAAAATAAAATTTACCGCACTTTCCCTTTGATTTGCAAAATAAAGTTACAGCAGTAAACTGTAAGCAGTAAGGATAACAGGAAGTGCATTCTTCACGGGCATAGCTTACCCTCATTCCAATTTCTGTTGCACCAGGAATAACCTCACTTCCAAAGTCATTTGCCAAAGGAAAGTTTTCACGGAGAAGCCGAAGCATCGCATCTTTGCTAAAAACGTAGATCCCCATGCTAGCAATGTAAGGCAATTCCTTAGCCCTCTCATTATCAAGGCCCAGTATGGTGGTATCAACCTGCAAGATTACAACATGTTAACTGAAAACAACTTAACTGCAGAAGCACATATGCTTTCAACTGCTCAAGGTATATATGCATTAAATCAAATTAATGGGGGAAAATGCTCCTCGTGTGCATACCATCATTGATTTCAACATCTCTCCTTTTGGTTTTTCTGCAAACTCAACGATTCTCCCTTCATCATCAATTTTCATAAGGCCAAATGCAGTTGCACGTTCCTCATCCATCGGCAGGGCAGCCACAGTTATATCAGCATCCGTTTCTCTGTGTGCTTGAATGAATTTTTGGTAGTCCATACGGTACAGGTGATCTCCAGCCAGAATAAGGAACTCCATAACATTGTGTTCCTCAAACAGCCACAAGTACTGCCGCACGGCATCTGCGGTACCCTGGTTTGGGAAAATGCCAGATAATCAAAACACCGATTAGTGAAATAGGTTGGGAATATCAACAGAACATAGCATGCATGGGCTCAGGGCCTCAGGGAGATAACATAGAAGTGTTTGCAGCATCTACTATTATGAGCCATTGTGGACTTTATTTTCCAATTCCAAGGAAGCTACCCGATCAATCAAGCTCATGGACACTCTTGAAAGTTTTTTTTTAATATGTTTCTAAATGATAAATTCCAACAATTAAATGCGAACTGTCCCATGAATAATGTATGAGTTTCTTTTCAGCAACTGACATGTTCATATCAATTATTTATCCCCACTCTTCTTCTTCCCTATGCAGTTTAACTACATCTTTTAAACTGCACTTCCTTTTCATCTGAAGTTCAAAATGTGTGATCTTTTTGGTAGTACCATTTCTTTAGCACTTGTGTCAACACAAACTAATAACTCGAGATTGATAGACGGAAGACAAACCGACCGACGTACCTGAAACCAGTTAGGATTCTCCGGGCTCTGCTGCGCGGCAAGAACCTCGACGAACCCCTCATTCTTGTACCCACTGATGTTGGTCCCGTAGGCCCTGGAGAGGTGGCGGTTGAGCGAGGCGGAGTTGAACTGCGTGAGCACGTAGATCTTGGACACGTTGCTGTTGAGGCAGTTGCTGACCGGGATATCGATGAGCCTGTAGTTGGCACCGAGCGGCACCGCAGGCTTGGCCCTCTTCTTCGTCAGCGGGTACAGCCTCGTCCCGGCGCCGCCGCCGAGGATGATCCCAAGAACACTCTGCAGCGATGAATAGGTCAGATGACGAAATCATTTGAAAGCACTCAAAATATATATACTGGCTTAAGTACAAGTACAGATGAACTGCTCTGTCTTCTCTGGCATCCCAGGTTCTATAATTATCTTCTACCGCAGATTTTTTTATAAATTGAACAACAAATTAGTAGTGGCAGTACAATCTTCAGATCTTGAGACAGTACTTTAAGTGAACTAATGCAGAGGCATGGACCAAATAATTCTGTGCCTCCCACCAAGAACCAACGTTCATTCCTGGATCGTATAGTACTGCAAACCCCAACGCAGCACCGAACATCAGCCGGCAGAGCCACCGCGAAATCGACATAAAAAAACTACTCCTACGTAGAAATCGAAATCCAGACGCGTTCTTATCGAATTCCCAGAGGCACCCCTTCGAGATCCCGGCCCGGCACACGAACCCGCGCAGAAAGAAAAAAAAAAGCCCAACATTTTCCCAACGTAACAATCACGAAAGTGACAGACTATAGTAGGGTGGAAGGAAAGCCGACATGATCGGCGAGATCGGGCGCGCACCGTGCTGGCGTCCGGATCGAGGCACGTCTGGGAGTTGCGGGAGTCGGAGACGGCCCGGGGCGAGAACAAGGCCCGCAGCCGCCGCCCGCCGGCCGCACTACTGCGGCGACGGCTGCCTCCGCCGCAGGGAGAGAATGCGGCGGGTGCCGGCGCCGTCCGCGCCGGGATCGGTGCCCCGTACGTGGCGGCCGTGGCGCCCATCGCCGTCGCCATGTCCGGGAGAGACGGAGAGTGATGGAGGTGGCGGCAACGACGGAGGGAGAGTGAGGGTGGCACCGCACTGCACACACGTGCTGCTGGAGTGTTGGATGGATCCTTCTACTTTCAGGAGCGGCTGTGAGGTTTTTCAGTTTCTTTTTCCGCTTTTTTTCGGTGTATGCGTGCCTGCGGTGCAGCGCAGGGAATGGTTTGTCTGCATTTATAGCGGAACTGATCGTGTTCTCCATGTGATGTACTGATGTGTGGGGATACCGGAGGAGATGGCCGAAATGCCCTTGGGTTTGCAGGCTTGAACCAACGGCTGTGCTTGCGCACACGTGCCTGAATATCACGGTGTCTGCTCCTCCCTCCCCAGTGAGCTCTCGGCCAACTTGTCTACTTTGCTTCCTTGTGAAGAAGGAGACGAAAAGTGTCTTTAGCACATGAGCACCAGTGCTCCTGGTGCTATAAAATTATATTATTTGAATTTCAAAAAAAATTGAAATTAAATACCTACATACATATAAATATTCCGAAGATACAGTAAAACTTTTGGAGAAAAATATATCATATTTTGAGCTATACAAAAAAGAAAAAATTCTGACAAATATACGTCCCTATACGTACCCACAAATTTGTTTTTTTCATGTAGCTCAAAATACAATGCAACTTCTAGCGAAACTTCTCACGAGTATTCAGAACATATATGTGTATTCATGGAATAAATGTGATGATTTTTTGAAACATAGATATATAATTTTTTTAATATTCAAAAATCTGAGAGCACTCGTGCTCATGTGCACCAAATGCTCACTCAGAAGGAGAGGCCAACTTCTATCTCTTGTCCGCATGCACGAGCGTCCTATGAAAGAATTTAGAGCATAGCTGTGTCCTCTAAAACGTCTCCCAAAACAATTTGAGGTGCGCTGGATCAAAAATCTGTTCCAGCCGTGTCCCCCAAAGCCCATTTTTGTCCAGTGTAACAGACCAACTTTGTTAATCAAATTATGTTGCTAAGTTGTCATGTGCATGCATGCATTTGCTTTTAAAGTTTGAGAAATCTTGCACTCAAATGCTTTGAAACATTGTTCTAAATGTTGTATTTTGCTCTAACAAAATTTTGATGCTAAAAGCCCCATAAGATTTGGCTCAAAATACCCCAAATAGCACCCAAACCACCGCTCTGTTTTAATTTCCAAGGAATTTCCCAAAACCCGGGGGGTTATGGGAAAAATTGCCCTGTCTTCTTCGACAGGCGGGCAGCTGCACCGGCGGCGCTCGGTGGCTCGCCGGCCACCTCTCGCTTCGCTCGGCGAGGGATGAGGACGCCTCGTCCTCCCTCCTCTCCCTCCCGACCTCGCTTCCCCCCGGCACCCTCCTTCCTCTCTCTCTCTATGCACAGGAAGCCAAACCCTAACCCCGGCCAGAGCTCGTCGCCGCCGCCGCTCCGCTCGTCCCCGCGCCCAGCCGACGACGCCATCAGCTCCGCCGCAACGCCCTCGACCTCCTCCGTCCAGCAGCGCAAGCGGAGGCGCCCCGAATCGCGCGAATTGGACCACCTCTGCGCCGCCGGCCACCGCCTCCCGCCGGCGACTCCGGCCTCCTCACGCCTCTCCGTCAAGCCTCCCGTGCTCGCGGTGAGCTCCTGAGCCGCGTGGTGCTCTCCTCCTCCCCGATTTCTTCCTCCTCCGGCCCGACGACCGTGAGCCCCCCCGGCCTCCGCGCGAGCTCGCCGGAGACGTCGCTCCGGCGACCATTCGCGAGCGGCGCCGCCACCAAAAGCCTCCCCGCGTCGCCCTGCCTCTTTTCCCCCCCTCGCACGCCTCAATCCCAGACCGAGGCGGCCGATTGTAGCTCGACCAGAGCTCCCAGGGAGCTCATGGCGTGGCTGACGTCATCATGACGTCATGCCCACGTCATAACTCCTTTTTCTAATTTTCAGAAAATGTTTAATTCTTGCTTAATTCATAACTAATTCAATTTAATTCAGAAAAGGGAGTATAATATGTCAAAATGATCAGAAAAATGAAACCTATCTACTTATGCTATCATCATGCATAGTTAAACAACTTCAATTAACAATTTTGTTAGAACAACGAAATACCACTTTATGGAAGTCATCGAAATGCAATGTTTTATGCATTCGAAATTCCATTTAATTTGACAATGATGTATTAGGGTTAGTTCAAATAACTTTAACATGTCATATCATCATCTTTGTATGTGCATTGCATCGATGGTATGTGTTGATTGTTATTTCTCTCTTTATAGTATTTGCTTCTTCACGATCGATAGCGCACGAGTCCGAGACGGTGAAGATCGACAACAACGAAGATCAATAATTATCCTCCGACAAACAAGTCAAGTACAAGATTATCGGAAATCCACCTTGGTTTGTCAGGGACAAAGGCAAGCCCTAACCTGGTTCATCTATGATTTCGAAATGCTTTTATCTGTGGTTCCTACATATCGCATACGATTCAACTGTCTTTTATCGGTAGATAGAGTTACCCTATCTCGCTGCATGTCCGACCTTTGTAGCCTCGATACCCTGATCCACTGCTCCTAGCATAACTAGGTTTGGCATGTGTGCGTCGCGAGAGCCTTTATCTCTTTATGCTTAGCCATGCTTAGTTTGTTACGCTACTACTCCGGTCTTCGGACTGGAGCCTTACAATGAAATGAACTAGCATGACAGGTTGACGTGGTAAGTTTAGAGATGATGATAAACATGATTAAAGGCTCAGACGAGAGGCCACATTGGGATGTGGTGGGTTGTTTCGTTTCTGCCGACCCTAGGAACCGAGTTCTCGCCTCTTGAACCAAGACCGAGCGTACAACCACACGAGGCCCTATTATGGTACCCTCTCGACTCACTAACTTGCCTAGTAGATTCCATGAGTCACATAGTTTGCGTGTTACCTGGTCATATGCATTGCATTTTGCTTGGGGGTTAAAGGTACATAACAGGCAGGTAAGCGTGGTCGTGGTGGCCGGGGGTTGCGGCCTGCGGGGAAACCCACCTCGGTACACATCGTTAAGGACCGACTTCGGGACTTGACCCGTTACGGCGGAACAATCCTTAGCGCGTGACTCATGGTCTCGGCGACAGCAAGGTAAAAGTCGTGGTCAACCACCCTCTGCCGGCTTTCCAAGGAAGAGAGCTTAAACGTTGGCACTAAGAGTCGGTTGGCGCGTGTGGGTAAAGTTGTGCACCCCTGCAGGGTTATGAATCTTTTCGAAAAGCCGTGTCCACGGTTATGGACGACTTGGGAACGGACGTGGAGATCATAGAGAACATGAACCTAATCGTAAAACTTGGCAACCAAGGTGTGCTTACGGATACCTTCTTCGGGTGTTGAGGGGGTGATCCGAGGATAGTGGTTCGAGATGATGAAGATTGGTGGATACAATATGATGATCAATAGAGATAGAGATGTCGCTCTCTTATCCCCTTTTAAAGGTTCTGAGTAGTCGAGCTTTTCCTCTCTCTTGTCTTACAAAGGAAAACTGGCTTTACGCAAAAGAAGCTCCACAGAAAGCCCGCATACCCGCTTTGCTAAAAGGTTGTACTAAGTCTTGCTGAGTCCCTGTACTCAGCTTTGCATGCTTTTGTTTCAGAAGAAGTCGCTCCAACAGATGGTGGTTTCTATGTCGACATCGACGAGTAGCTTGGGGTTCCCGGGTGGCAGCCTGGAATCTATGGGGCTGGGACGTCGCCGTTATGCTCCTCGGCCTCTTAGGCCTTTTGCTATCTTGCTATGTCTAATAGCATAACTTTGCTTCCGTTGATTGATGTATGTCAGGTCAGTGACCTTTGCTTGTAATACTTTGGTTCTTCGCTCAGTTATGAGCTTGTATTACTTCTTGAGTCGTAGAGTCACTGTTGTGTTACCGATTCTCTCACTGTAGTCTCTCGAGCTCAAGGTTAGACTTATGTCGGACGAAGTTCTGGTATTTGTCTAACCCTGATCCCGGGGGTGCCACAGGTTTTGGTATCAGAGCAGGACTGCCTGTAGGAAACCCTTTCTACTGGTCGATGTTGAGTCTAGTGTTTGTGAAAACTATTTGAAAGCTAAAAGTATTTCCGAAAATCTGATTAGGCTTCTTTTTACTCCTTATCTGGTATCGCTCTAATTCTAAGGTGCCTTACCTTGTGTTGATTTGAAAGTTTTCCTATCTCTTCTAGTCTTTCAAACTTAGGTGCCTCAAGGGCATGTCGTTTCTAAACCAGTTGACCTAGTGCAGAGTCTCTAGAGTCTTTTGTGTGTTCTTTGCTTCCTCCTTGTTTTGCTTTAATAGAGAGATCTCCTTCCATCATGATCTTTCTAGTTTGTGGGTTCCACAAAATTCTGTTCTAGGCTTCGAGGTTTCCTTTTGCCTTGTATGCCTCCTTTTTATTTGCTTCGGTAGTTTGGAAGTTTTGCGTCGCTTCTAAAAGCTACACCATGATTACTACCTAGCAGTGTCCTCTGTGTCACTCATCTAGTAGTTACTCCTTTTTTTTGGGTTTTAACCCTTGGAATTGAACTGAAGGTCCCCGATTGTGCTAGATTCTAGTATGCGAATCTTAGTACATGAAGCTGGCCTTTAACCCAAGATCCATTCCGTTGAACACCGGTGTTAATGTTCAAACATTACATCGGGATGGCTAAATCCAAATCAAGCTAGCCTTAAAGCTTGTGGTTTATTGCCGTGTTGAACTGCGGTAATAAAGATCTTTCCCTTCCACTAGCTATCGCAGAGGTTCTCTCATTGAACCAAATGGATCACGACAAGAGTGCTCTTTGTGAGTCTCGCATTTATGTCTGTGACTCTGCCACACCTCCCTTTTCAACACGAGTTTCCCAAGAGTGTCAACTTGTGCATCTACCTCTCAGGAATTCTGATCCTAATTGTGTTCCTCCTATTTAGTTGTTTTCCGACATTTGTCTTCTAGTAAGCAGACAAGTTCTAAATGTGCATTGGTGTTTACCAATGTATGTTACTCTTGTGGTTCTTCAAGACATTCCACTTCAGTATGTTAGGAGAAACAAACTCCAGTACCTCGTCCATTTCAAAGACTTCGTCAAAGTATTGTATTCCGCAGATTAAGAGGCCTCGTTAGCTTCTGTTCTGTTCTACCTTAGAGTATCACCCTCTTTTATATCATGAGGTCGTGCTGAGTCTCATGGCCTTATTGATGAAGTGATGCTCTTACATATCTTTACTCACCCTTTCCTCGAGCTGTATATGCTTGGGAATGTTGGGGTGTGCGTATTGATGTGGCCATCTGAGATTCTTATCAATTCTTATTGCTTCAAAATCCAAGGACATTTGTGTCATTCTTAGCATAAGTGGTTCGCCAATTATTAAGCGAAGTTTGTTTGTGCTGCCAAGTCCATCCGTTCAGGCGCACATCTTCGGTCAAAGAGTTAGGTTATGCTGAAGCTCTCAAGACCATATCGTTTGCTTTGTAAAGCAAGTTCCCCTCTTGAATTCAGTGATATACCGGTGGTTCGTGATATTCTAGTTGTCTTCTAGAAATACCGCCATGTTGTTACATGACCGTGTTGTCGAGTTCATGAGTAAGCTGGTTCTCTGAATCACTCATTCTCCAAGAAACCGTATTGGATATCCATGACTAGTTGGTTGAGCTTAATCAACAACTTAGAGAGTTGAAAGACAAAAGGTCTATCTGACTTGTTCCTTCATAAAAGGGATGTCTAGTGTTATCTGTGCTGAAGTCAGAAAATATCTCCTTTATCGATATGCTATCTTCCCCATATTTGATTTGAGTTTGGGCTATCGTCAAATCAAACTCGGTTCCAAGGACTATCTTGATGGTGTTTATACTCATGGTGTTTCGCTTGAGTACATCTTCATGTTCTTTGGTCTGACCAATACTTTTGCCTTGTTCGTGCAACATGTGAGTCTCTCGTTGGAGTATCTTGATAAGTTTTTTATTGAGCCCATCGATGACATTCTTATTTTCTCCATGTTTAAAGAGATTCATATTGAACAATTGGCACAAATATTGGAAACTTTCAAGAACTATCTTGGTGTTATCACGAAGTATTTGTTCTGGATGTTGGAAGTGATCTTCTCTGGTTCACGTGCACTTGCTGAAAGATGTCGCCGTGGATCCGAGTCGAGTTCCTTATGTTTTCCTCGGGAATCATCGCAAGTCGGTCATGCATGTGCGAAGTATTCTTGAGATGGAAGGTTGTTACCTCCATTCCTTGAAACGTTCCTCTATGCACACTAAGCCACTGACTGGTTTGTTCAAAAAAAAGAGAAGAAGCTTAATAGCTTTGATATTTTCTTTGATGTCCCCACCAGGACTCAACTGTGTTACATTGCAAATTCATATGCACGCAATTGCCTTTTGACAATCGCAACCACATGTATTATGCAATCTAGCTCAATCCTTTGGAGCTTGACATTGTGGTCCATATCTTGAGAATCTAGCAACTTTACCTTGGTGGTAGTTGTTGCAAATTATATTCATACATTTTGAGTCTGAAATATCTTTACCCCTAACCTAAGCTGAATCTCAAGCGGCAATGATGGTTAGTGTTTCTCAAGGATTCATGCCATAGGTCTCTTTGTAATCCTCGGCAAGATTGATGTCGTGGTTAACACAATTAGTCGGAAGGACTAATGCCATAATCTCTTGAATCATCAAGAATAACCACTCCCCGTAAGGATCTTGTGCGACTTATTCTAGGAGTTGCCCTTATGATGTCTTTTCAATTCCGAAGTTTGACCTCCGCTTGACGACCTATTGAAGGCTAGTCAATAGCATAATATTGGTGTCTAGAACATCAAGGAAAACCTTACAAACTGAATTGGTAAATGTCCCTTGGTCAATCCCTCGAAATCATTTCTCCGGTGAAAACAACTTTGTTCGCAGAAATTTCACTCACCGCTGATCCTTGGCACCATCCTAGACAGTACCCTTCTCTTTCCTTTGGTTAGTACCTGAAGTTCCAATCAATCTGCACGTTGTGTGAATTCGTCAGTCATCTAGGCCCCAGCCTTTTGAGTAAACAACAATCGTTTCATGTACCCATACCAAAAAAGTGACTATGATTCTTAAATCCAAAGTTGCTATGGTTGGATAGTCATTTGTGTTTCCACGAGTCACCCTCTCTAAGAGTGCCTCGCCATGGTATCAAAGGCAGTTTAACTCCTCGCTACCTTGTCCCTTCGTATTCTTGTCAAGCTTGGAGCAATTGCCTACCAAAATTTGAAACTTCTTCTGTCTTCTTCGTTACCTTGACGTGTTTCATGTTTATCAACTCAAGAGTTGTTTCTAAACACTCCTTCTATGAGTTGACCATGAAATACTCGATCTTTGTGAAGATCCACCATCCAGTGTCATTCCCTCTTTCCTTTAGAGTGAAGAAAGCAAAATGAAGAGCTCTTCATAGTGTTAAAGATCAACCTCTTCATCATGATGTGGGTCAACTTCTTCATGATGTCGTGGATCAACTTCCTCAACAAAGAAGATCGGCGTGGTATCAACAAGCTCGTTGAAGACCGTCGTAGTCCTTGTTACCTTCTCTTTTCCTACCTTAGGAATCTCGGGGACGAGATTCTTGTAAGGGGGGTAGAGTTGTAACAGACCAACTTTGTTAATCAAATTATGTTGCTAAGTTGTCATGTGCATGCATGCATTTGCTTTTAAAGTTTGAGAAATCTTGCACTCAAATGCTTTGAAACATTGTTCTAAATGTTGTATTTTGCTCTAACAAAATTTTGATGCTAAAAGCCCCATAAGATTTGGCTCAAAATACCCCAAATAGCACCCAAACCCTGCTCTGTTTTAATTTCCAAGGAATTTCCCAAAACCCAGGGGGTTATGGGAAAAATTGCCCTGTCTTCTTCGACAGGCAGGCAGCTGCCTGGCAGCGCCTGGTGGCTCGCCGGCCACCTCCTGCTTCGCCTGGCGAGGGGATGAGGACGCCTCGTCCTCCCTCCTCTCCCTCCCGACCTCACTTCCCCCTGGCACCCTCCTTCCTCTCTCTCTCTATGCACAGGAAGCCAAACCCTAACCCCGGCCAGAGCTCGTCGCCGCCGCCGCTCCGCTCGTCCCCGCGCCCAGCCGACGACGCCATCAGCTCCGCCGCAACGCCCTCGACCTCCTCCGTCCAGCAGCGCAAGCGGAGGCGCCCCGAATCGCGCGAATTGGACCACCTCTGCGCCGCCGGCCACCGCCTCCCGCCGGCGACTCCGGCCTCCTCACGCCTCTCCGTCAAGCCTCCCGTGCTCGCGGTGAGCTCCTGAGCCGCGTGGTGCTCTCCTCCTCCCCGATTTCTTCCTCCTCCGGCCCAGCACCGTGAGCCCGCCCCGGCCTCCGCGCGAGCTCGCCGGAGACGTCGCTCCGGCGACCATTCGCGAGCGGCGCCGCCACCAAAAGCCTCCCCGCGTCGCCCTGCCTCTTTTCCCCCCTCGCACGCCTCAATCCCAGACCGAGGCGGCCGATTGTAGCTCGACCACAGCTCCCGGGGAGCTCATGGCGTGGCTGACGTCATCATGACGTCATGCCCACGTCATAACTCCTTTTCTAATTTTCAGAAAATGTTTAATTCTTGCTTAATTCATAACTAATTCAATTTAATTCAGAAAAGGGAGTATAATATGTCAAAATGATCAGAAAAATGAAACCTATCTACTTATGCTATCATCATGCATAGTTAAACAACTTCAATTAACAATTTTGTTAGAACAACGAAATACCACTTTATGGAAGTCATCGAAATGCAATGTTTTATGCATTCGAAATTCCATTTAATTTGACAATGATGTATTAGGGTTAGTTCAAATAACTTTAACATGTCATATCATCATCTTTGTATGTGCATTGCATCGATGGTATGTGTTGATTGTTATTTCTCTCTTTATAGTATTTGCTTCTTCACGATCGATAGCGCACGAGTCCGAGACGGTGAAGATCGACAACAACGAAGATCAATAATTATCCTCCGACAAACAAGTCAAGTACAAGATTATCGGAAATCCACCTTGGTTTGTCAGGGACAAAGGCAAGCCCTAACCTGGTTCATCTATGATTTCGAAATGCTTTTATCTGTGGTTCCTACATATCGCATACGATTCAACTGTCTTTTATCGGTAGATAGAGTTACCCTATCTGCTGCATGTCCGACCTTTGTAGCCTCGATACCCGATCCACTGCTCCTAGCATAACTAGGTTTGGCATGTGTGCGTCGCGAGAGCCTTTATCTCTTTATGCTTAGCCATGCTTAGTTTGTTACGCTACTACTCCGGTCTTCGGACTGGAGCCTTACAATGAAATGAACTAGCATGACAGAGTTGACGTGGTAAGTTTAGAGATGATGATAAACATGATTAAAGGCTCGGACGAGAGGCCACATTGGGATGTGGTGGGTTGTTTCGTTTCGCCGACCCTAGGAACCGAGTTCTCGCCTCTTGAACCAAGACCGAGCGTACAACCACACGAGGCCCTATTATGGTACCCTCTCGACTCACTAACTTGCCTAGTAGATTCCATGAGTCACATAGTTTGCGTGTTACCTGGTCATATGCATTGCATTTTGCTTGGGGGTTAAAGGTACATAACAGGCAGGTAAGCGTGGTCGTGGTGGCTGGGGGTTGCGGCCTCTGGGGAAACCCACCTCGGTACACATCGTTAAGGACCGACTTCGGGACTTGACCCGTTACGGCGGAACAATCCTTAGCGCGTGACTCATGGTCTCGGCGACAGCAAGGTAAAAGTCGTGGTCAACCACCCTCTCGCCGGCTTTCCAAGGAAGAGAGCTTAAACGTTGGCACTAAGAGTCGGTTGGCGCGTGTGGGTAAAGTTGTGCACCCCTGCAGGGTTATGAATCTTTTCGAAAAGCCGTGTCCACGGTTATGGACGACTTGGGAACGGACGTGGAGATCATAGAGAACATGAACCTAATCGTAAAACTTGGCAACCAAGGTGTGCTTACGGATACCTTCTTCGGGTGTTGAGGGGTGATCCGAGGATAGTGGTTCGAGATGATGAAGATTGGTGGATACAATATGATGATCAATAGAGATAGAGATGTCGCTCTCTTATCCCCTTTTAAAGGTTCTGAGTAGTCGAGCTTTTCCTCTCTCTTGTCTTACAAAGGAAAACTGGCTTTACGCAAAAGAAGCTCCACAGAAAGCCCGCATACCCGCTTTGCTAAAAGGTTGTACTAAGTCTTGCTGAGTCCCTGTACTCAGCTTTGCATGCTTTTGTTTCAGAAGAAGTCGCTCCAACAGATGGTGGTTTCTATGTCGACATCGACGAGTAGCTTGGGGTTCCCAGGTGGCAGCCTGGAATCTATGGGCTGGGACGTCGCCGTTATGCTCCTGGCCTCTTAGGCCTTTTGCTATCTTGCTATGTCTAATAGCATAACTTTGCTTCCGTTGATTGATGTATGTCAGGTCAGTGACCTTTGCTTGTAATACTTTGGTTCTTCGCTCAGTTATGAGCTTGTATTACTTCTTGAGTCGTAGAGTCACTGTTGTGTTACCGATTCTCTCACTGTAGTCTCTCGAGCTCAAGGTTAGACTTATGTCGGACGAAGTTCTGGTATTTGTCTAACCCTGATCCCGGGGGTGCCACATCCAGCGCGGTCCTATACGGTGTCCGGCGCCCCGAGCCCGTCCCCGTCCCACATGGGACGCTCCGGGGACGCCGGACACACCGAAAAGCGAGGCGGGGAGTGGCGGGGCCGACCTGTCAGCGGCACAATAAATTTTAACCTAACCGTCGCCTACCTCGTGACGGAAGTTATTGGTTTTGCAGCGACATTGCAGTTCCCGCAGCGACGGTGCATTTCCCGCAGAGGCGCAGCAACGCGTCCCGTCGCGCCTATCTCTGCGTGCCGGCGTTAATGAGCGCCACCGCTCCTCCGTCTCCCTCCGGCCTATAAAAGGACCGCCTTTCATCGTCCCTCTCACACACAAACCCTAGCGCTTCTCTCCCAAACCCTAGCCGCCACCATCTCAACAAGACTCGACGCTATGTCTGGTAGAGGCAGAGGCCGACCTCGCGGTCGTGGTCGTGGTCGTGGCCGCGGCAGAGCTGAACGCTCGCCATCGCCTCCCACGCCGTCGTCTTCATCGTCGGAGATGGACGTGGAGCCGGACGTGTTGTTCGAGTTCGTCCTCGTCCTCAAGGGCAACCCGCGCGGCATCCAGAGGCTGCCGGACTCCTTTGCCGAGTACGTCGCCGGCGACGACCGCCCGCGGACGATGCATCTGCGGAAGGCTTCGTGCGGCTACTACCGGTGGATCGTCGATGCGATCTACGACGCGCGCGGCAAGATGTACCACAACATCGGTTGGGAGAAGTTCGCGCGCCACCACAGCCTCGAAGCCGGCTTCATCCTCCTGTTCTCATACTTCGGCGACAGGGACATGAGCGTCAAGGTCTTCGACGAGACGCGCTGTCGCCGGGACTACCACGGCGACAGCACCGACGAGGAGGACGACTGAGTGTTGTTTCTTCGCAGCGAATACATGCACGGAGGTTTCTGGATGTTCGTCTCATCGGTAGAACCAACAAGGGCACCATCCTCCCGCTGGATTTTCCAGTTTGGGTGACTGGGTCTGCCCTCGAGTGTTCTTTCTTAGCAGCGAACACAGGAAACCTTCGATGCACGGCCTAGTTAGGTTTAGTTTTTTTGCAATATTTTATACTATGTATTAGTTTGTGGAAACCATGTTCCTAACTATGTCTTCGTGTAAACCACGTTCCCAATTATGTATTAGTTTGTGGAAATTGAAATAAAAATGCCAAAAAAAAAGTATTTTAAATGTTTGGGGGAGGCGTTTGGGGGACGCGGCTGGGGAGCGACGTCCCCCAAACGCGGCACGAACAAAACACGTCCCCCAAACGCTCAATCCAGCGCGGTTTGGGGGACGCGGCTGGAGATGCTCTTAGAACCACGCGCTGGACACCAGCAGGCCCAGGACCGTCCGGTGCCTCTTCGACAAGCTAAGAGCATGTCTAACACACCCTTTAAAAGGTTCAACTCCGTAAAATAATCATCCATATACAGGGTAGAGCTCTACCCGGTCGTCTAGCAGATCCCATAAAAAAGACGGGTTTTTTCAGTTTCAGCTAGGGGGTGGCTTCTGACCCCCTACTTGTGCAGGGCGGAAGAGGAAATAGAGGGCGAACCCACCATCCCATTTCAGCTAAGGCGCGCGGACATTTCAGAGTTCCCACCTGTTTTCCCTCGCGCCGCCGCCATAGCCACCCGTGCGCCGCCGCCAGAAACCTTGAGATCCAACCCCCTCCACCGCCCGCCGAGCAGCGCTGCGCTGCGTCCACGCCCGCCGCACCCCCGCCGGACATCCGCGCCCCTTCAAGCGCGCCACCGCACCCCCACCGCGGTCTCCTCCGCCGTCAAACCCACGGTGAGTACTCCGCCGTGTTTCTCTTCTTTTCGCCGGTAGAATCGATATGCTTGGAGGTTGATCTATGCTTCACGGTGGTAGATGACTCCGGAGGATGTGCATATGGAGGATCTGCTTATGGAGGATTTGGTGCATTCGTCGACCGATTGGTCCTCGTCGGATTCCGATGATTCGGACCTCGACGAGTGATACGTCTCAAACGTATCTATAATTTCTTATGTTCCATGCTAGTTTTATGACAATACTCACATGTTTTATATACACTTTATATCATTTTTATGCATTTTCCGGTACTAACCTATTAAC
Source organism: Lolium rigidum (assembly GCF_022539505.1). Lineage (NCBI taxonomy): Eukaryota > Viridiplantae > Streptophyta > Magnoliopsida > Poales > Poaceae > Lolium > Lolium rigidum. The sequence goes on from NC_061512.1 coordinate 164,759,183, forward strand.
AAGATGCCGAAGCGCCAGTTCTGTTTCTCGCTGTTTTTGGTTTCGGAAATCCTACAAGGAAATATTCTCGGAATTGGACGAAACAAAAGCCCACGGTCTTATTTTCCACGGAGTCTTCCAGAACACCGAAGAGGAGACGAAGAGGGGCCACGAGGCGGCCACACCATAGGGGGGCGCGGCCCCACCCCTGGTCGCGCCGCCATATGGGGTGGGCCCCTCGGGCGTCCCCCGACTCTGCCCCTTCGCCTATATAATCCTTCCGTCACGAAAACCCTAAAATAAGAAGTCATATTCCACGAAGAGTTCCGTAGCCGCCGCCATCGCGAAGACAAGTTTCGGGGGACAGAATCTCTGTTCCGGCACGCCGTCGGGACGGGGAATTGCCCCCGGAGTCATCTCCATCAACACCACCGCCATCTTCATCGCCGTTGCTGTCTCCCATGATGAGGAGGGAGTAGTTCTCCCCCGAGGCTGAGGGCTCTACCGGTAGCTATGTGGTTCATCTCTCTCTCCCATGGTGTGATCTTTATGTGATCATGAGCTTTGTAATCTAGTTGAATATGTAGATGTTACTTTTGTCTATTATGCACTCTAGAGGTTACTTTAATATGAACTCTGGAGTCACTCTCCACGGTGTGATGGTGACAGTGTGCGCATCTGTGTGATTCCTTTATGACGTTGTGGAGCTTGTTTACTTCGGCTTGAGGTGTGCTTTTGCAGCCCTACACAATGAATGGTGTTTGTTATCCAACAAGAGAGTGTTTGAGAGTAGCATTTATTTATTCAATTATGTGATCATTGTTGAGAGTGTCCACTAGTGAAAGTATGATCCCTAGGCCTTGTTTCTAAGCATTGAAACACCGTTTCCAACAAGTTCTACTACATGTTCGCTTGCTGCCATTTTTATTTCAGATTGCAATTACTACTTATAATCATCCATATTACTTGTATTTCACTATCTCTTCGCCGAACTAGTGCACCTATACATCTGACAAGTGTATTAGGTGTGTTGGGGACACAAGAGACTTCTTGTATCTTAATTGCAGGGGTTGCTTGAGAGGGATATCTTTGACCTCTATCTCCCCGAGTTCGATAAACCTTGGGTGATTCACTTAAGGGAAACTTGCCTGCTGTTCTACGAACCTCTGCTCTTGGAGGCCCAACACCTGTCTACAGGAATAGAAGCGTGCGTAGACATCAAGCTATTTTCTCGGCGCAGTTGCCGGGGAGGTAAGGTAAAAGGTATTCACATCCTCCGACTACTAAGCTATTTTCTAGCACTGTTGCCGGTGTGTGAGTGCTCGAAGGTATCTCCTTTAGATTCTGCAATTTTATCTTTTTGTCTCTTGTTTTCACTAGTTAGGCTTAATGGAAAACAACAAAAATATTAGAGATCTTTATAGTATCTATCTTGAGTTAGGATATGAGGTGTTTGAAGAGAAAATTAAAAAACCTATGGAACTTTATATGCATGCTAATGGCAATGTTATTAGTATGAATGCTTTGAACACCATTGTTGCTAATGCTATGTGATAACGCGTGAAGCACACGTCCGTTGGAAACCCCAAAAGGAAGGTGTGATGCGTACAGCAGCAAGTTTTCCTTCAGTAAGAAACCAAGGTTATCGAACTAGTAGGAGATGAAGGCCACGTGAAGGTTGTTGGTGAAGGAGTGTAGTGCGGCGCAACACCGGGGATTCCGGCGCCAACGTGGAACCTGCACAACACAATCAAAATACTTTGCCCCAACTTAACAGTGAGGTTGTCAATCTCATCGGCTTGCTGTAAACAAAGGATCAAACGTATGGTGTGGAGAATGATGTTTGTTTGCAAAGAACAACAGAGAACAGAGATTGCAGTAGATTGTATTTCAGATGTAAAAGAATGGACCGGGGTCCACAGTTCACTAGTGGTGTCTCTCCAATAAGATTAATAGCATGTTGGGTGAACAAATTACAGTTGGGCAATTGACAAATAGAGAGGGCATAACAATGCACATACGTATCATGATGACTACTATGAGTTTTACTTAGGGCATTACGACAAAGAACATAGACCGCTATCCAGCATGCATCTATGCCTAAAAAGTCCACCTTCGGGTTAGCATCCGCACCCCTTCCAGTATTAAGTTGCAAACAACAGACAATTGTATTAAGTACTGTGCGTAATGTAATCAACACAAATATCCTTAGACAAAGCATTGATGTTTTATCCCTAGTGGCAACAACACATCCACAACCTTAGAACTTTCTGTCACTGTCCCGCGATTCAATGGAGGCATGAACCCACTATCGAGCATAAATACTCCCTCTTGGAGTCACAAGTATCAACTTGGCCGGAGCCTCTACTAGCAACGGAGAGCATGCAAGATCATAAACAACACATATATGATAGATCAATTAATCAACTTGATATAGTATTCCATATTCATCGGATCCCAACAAACACAACATGTAGCATTACAAATAGACGATCTTGATCATGATAGGCAGCTCACAAGATCTAAACATGATAGCACAAGAGGAGAAGACAACCATCTAGCTACTACTATGGACCCATAGTCCAAGGATGAACTACTCACGCATCAATCCGGAGGCGGGCATGATGATGTAGAGTCCTCCGGTGATGATTCCCCTCTCCGGCAGGGTGCCGGAGGCGATCTCCAGAATCCCCCGAGATGGGATTGGTGGCGGCGGCGTCTCTGGAACTTTTCTCGTATCGTGGCTCTCGGTAATAGGGTTTTTGCGACGGAGAGATTAAATAGGTGAAGGGGCAGAGTCGGGGGATGCTCGAGGGGGCCACCCCACAGGGCGGCGCGCCCAAGGGTAGGGCCGCGCCCCCCTACGGTGTGGCCGCCTCGTCGCCCCTCTTCGTCTCCTCTTCGGACTTCTGGAAGGCTCCGTGGAAAATAAGACCGTGAGCTTTTGTTTCATCCAATTCCGAGAATATTTCTGATAACGCGTAAAGCACATGTCCGTTGGGAACCCCAAGAGGAAGGTGTGATGCGTACAACAGCAAGTTTTCCCGCAGTAAGAAACCAAGGTTATCGAACCAGTAGGAGATGAATGCCACGTGAAGGTTGTTGGTGAAGGAGTGTAGTGCGGCGCAACACCAGGGATTCCGGCGCCAACGTGGAACCTGCACAACACAATCAAAATACTTTGCCCCAACTTAACAGTGAGGTTGTCAATCTCACCGGCTTCCTGAAAAGAAAGGATTAAACGTATGGTGTGGAGAATGATGTTTGCTTGCGAAGAACAACAGAGAACAGAGATTGTAGTTGATTGTATTTCAGATGTAAAAAGAATGGACCGGGGTCCACAGTTCACTAGTTGTGTCTCTCCAATAAGAAATAGCATGTTGGGTGAACAAATTACAGTTGGGCAATTGACAAATAGAGAGAGCATAACAATGCACATACATATCATGATGACTAATACGAGATTTACTTAGAGCATTACGACAAAGTACATAGACCGCTATCCAGCATGCATCTATGCCTAAAAAGTCCACCTTCGGGTTAGCATCCGCACCCCTTCCAGTATTAAGTTGCAAACAACAGACAATTGCATTAAGTATGGTGCGTAATGTAATCAACACAAATATCCTTAGACAAAGCATTGATGTTTTATCCCTAGTGGCAACGAGCACATCCACAACCTTAGAACTTTCGTCACTGTCCCGGATTCAATGGAGGTATGAACCCACTATCGAGCATAAATACTCCCTCTTGGAGTCACAAGTATCAACTTGGCCAGAGCCTCTACTAGCAACGGAGAGCATGCAAGATCATAAACAACACATATATGATAGATCAATAATCAACTTGACATAGTATTCCATATTCATCGGATCCCAACAAACACAACATGTAGCACTACAAATAGATGATCTTGATCATGATTGGTAGCTCACAAGATCTAACATGATAGCACAATGAGGAGAAGACAACCATCTAGCTACTGCTATGGGCCCATAGTCCAAGGATGAACTACTCACACATCAATCCGGAGGCGATCATGGTGATGTAGAGTCCTCCGGGTGATGATTCCCCTCTCCGGAAGGGTGCTGGAGGCGATCTCCTGAATCCCCCGAGATGGGATTGGCGGCGGCGGCGTCTCTGGAACTTTTTCCGTCTCGTGGCTCTCGGTAATAGGGTTTTCGCGACGGAGAGTATAAGTAGGCGGAAGGGCAGAGTCGGAGGAGGCACGGGGCCCCACACCATAGGCCGGCGCGGGCCCCTCCTTGGCCGCGCCGCCCTATGGTTAGGGCGCCTCGTGGCCCCACTTCGTATCCTCTTCGGTCTTCTGGAAGTTCCGTGGAAAAATAAGACCCTGGGCGTTCGTTTCATCCAATTCCGAGAATATTTCCTGTGTAGGATTTCTGAAACCAAAAACAGCACAAAACAAGAGCCGGCGCTTCGGCATCTCGTTAATAGGTTAGTGCCGGAAAATGCATATAAATGATATAAAGTGTAAATAAAACATGTGAGTATTGTCATAAAACTAGCATGGAACATAAGAAATTATAGATACGTTTGAGACGTATCAAGCATCCCCAAGCTTAGTTCCTACTCGCCCTCGAGTAGGTAAACGATAACAAGGATAATTTCTGAAGTGACATGCTATCATAATCTTGATCAATACTATTGTAAAGCATATGAGATGAATGAAGTGATTCGAAGCAATGGTAAAGACATTGATTAAACAACTGAATCATATAGCAAAGACTTTTCATGAATAGTACTTTTAAGACAAGCATCAATAAGACACTCATAGGAGTTAAATCATAAAGCAATAAATTCTTAGTAGAAAGTTTTGAGCAACACAAAGGAAGATATAAGTTTCAGCAGTTGCTTTCAACTTCAACATGTATATCTCATGGATAATTATCAACACAAAGTAATATGATGAATGCAAATAAGCAAGTATGTAGGAATCAATACACACAGTTGACACAAGTGTTTGCTTCTAAGATAGAAGGAAGTAGGTAAACTGACTCAACATAAAGTAAAAGAATGGCCCTTCGCAGAGGGAAGCATGGATTACTATTTTTGTGCTAGGGATTTTATTTTGAAAACATAGAAACAATTTTGTCAACGGTAGTAATAATTCATATGTGTTATGCATAAGACATCCTATAAGTTGCAAGCCTCATGCATAGAATACCAATAGTGCTCGCACCTTGTCCTAATTAGCTTGGATTTACATGGATTATCATTGCATTACATATGTTTCAACCAAGTGTCACAAAGGTGTACCTCTATGCCGCTCTGTACAAAGGTCCAAGGAGATAGATCGCATTTGATTTCTCGTTTTTGATAGATCTCAACTAAGGACATCCATACCGGGACAACATAGAAAACAGATAATGGACTCCTCTTTAATGCATAAGCATTCAACAACGAGATAATATTCTCATAAGAGATTGAGGATTAATGTCCAAACTGAAACTTCCACCATGATTCATGGCTTTAGTTAGCGGCCCAATGTTCTTCTCTAACAATATGCATACTCAAACCATTTGATCATGATAAATCACCCTTACTTCAGACAAGATGAACATGCATAGCAACTCACATGATATTCAACAAAGGTGTAATAGTTGATGGCGTCCCCAGAAACATGGTTACCGCTCAACAAACAACTTATAAGAAATAAGATACATAAGCTACATATTCTTTACCACAATAGTTTTTAATGTTATTTTCCCATGAGCTATATATTGCAAAGACAAGGAATGAAATTTTAAAGGTAGCACTCAAGCAATTTACTTTGGAATGGCAGAGAAATACCACATAGTAGGTAGGTATGGTGGACACAAATGGCATAGTTTTTGGCTCAAGGATTTGGATGCACGAGAAGAATTCCCTCTCGGTACAAGGCTTTGGCTAGCAACGTTGTTTGAAGCAAACACAAGTATGAACCGGTACAGACAAAACTTACATAAGAACATATTGCAAGCATTATAAGACTCTACAATGTCTTCCTTGTTGTTCAAACACTTCACCGAGAAAATATCTAGACTTTAGAGAGACCAATCATGCAAACCAAATTTCAACAAGCTCTATGGTAGTTCTTCATTAATAGGTGCAAAGTACATGATGCAAGAGCTTAAACATGATCTATTGAGCAAAACAATTGCCAAGTATCAAATTATTCAAGACAATATACCAATTACCACATGAAGCATTTTCTGTTGCCAACCAAATAATAATGAACGAAGCAGTTTCAACCTTCGCCATGAACATTAAAAGTAAAGCTAAGAACACCGGTGTTCATATGAACGAGCGGAGCGTGTCTCTCTCCCACACAAGGAATGCTAGGATCCGATTTTATTCAAACAAAAACAAAAATAAAAACATACGAGACGCTCCAAGTAAAGCACATAAGATGTGACGGAATAAAAATATAGTTTCACTAGAGGTGACTCGATAAGTTGTCGATGAAGAAGTGGATGCCTTGGGCATCCCCAAGCTTAGATGCTTGAGTCTTCTTGAAATATGCGGGGATGAACCACGGGGCATCCCCAAGCTTATAATTTTCACTCTTCTTGATCATATTGTATCATCCTCCTCTCTTGATCCTTGAAAACTTCCTCCACACCAAACTCAAAACAAACTCATTAGAGGGTTAGTGCATAATCAAAAATTCACATATTTAGAGGTGACATAATCATTCTTAACACTTCTGGACATTGCCCAAAGCCACTGAAAGTTAATGGAACAAATAAATCCATTCAACATAGCAAAAGAGGCAATGCGAAATAAAAAGGCAGAATCTGTCAAAACAGAACAGTCCGTAAAGACGAATTTTTTAGGGGCACTTAACTTGCTCAGATGAAAAAGCTAAAATTGAATGAAAGTTGCGTACATATCTGAGGATCACACACGAAAATTGGAAGATTTTTCTGAGTTACCTACAGGGAGGCCTACTCAAATTCGTTACAGCAAGAAATCTGTTTCTGCGCAGTAATCCAAATCTAGTATCAACCTTACTATCAAAGACTTCACTTGGCACAACAATGCAATAAAATAAAGATAAGGAGAGTTTGCTACAGTAGTAACAACTTCCAAGACTCAAATATAAAACAAAATTGCTGTAGTAAAATAATGGGTTGTCTCCCATAAGCGCTTTTCTTTAACGCCTTTCAGCTAGGCGCAGAAAGTGTGAATCAAGTATTATCGAGAGATGAAGCATCAACATTATTACCAGGGGAGTTGGGAGTTTTCTCAACAATGCATTGTATCTTGTCTATGTAAGTAACTCATCTTTCGTTGCTCTTAGGCTTACTATCCTCATCAAACAAATTTTCTGGAACAAGCCAAGCATAGTTATTTTCTAGAGCTTCATGCATCCCTAGGAGCTTACTAGGTATCGGTACTTTAATCTCCCCCTCACCATTGACGTTATTAGTGTACTTTAATCTATCCATGTCCATCTTTTCAAGTGTTTTTGCAAAATCGGTATAAAAGCCAAGCATCTTATGTTGAATAAAGACTTTCCTAGCTTCTCTAGCTACATCACCAAATTCTTTAAGAAGGATTTCTAAAACAAAATCTTTCTTTTCTCCTTCTTCCATATCACAGAGTGTAAGAAACATATGTTGCATTATGGGGTTGAGATTAACAAACCTAGCTTCCAACATGTGTACTAAAGAGGCAGTAGCAATTTCATAAGTAGGAGCTAGTTCTACCAAGTGTCTATCCTCAAAATCTTCAACTCGTACTAACATGAGTGAAAAATGCTTCTATATTATCTCTTCCAATGATAGACCCTTGCCCTACTGGGTATATCTTTCGAGTGAACTTAGGAGGAAGCATGATGAAATAAACAAAAGGTAAATAAAGTAAATGCAAGTAACTAATTTTTTTGTGTTTTTAATATAGAGAACGCAAACAAGACAGTAAATAAAGTAAAGCAAGTAACTAATTTTTTTGTATTTTTGATATAGAGAAAGCAAACAAAGCAGTAAATAAAGTAAAGTAAATCAAGACAAAAACAAAGTAAAGAGATTGGATGTGGGAGACTCCCCTTGCAGCGTGTCTTGATCTCCCGGCAACGAGCGCCGAGAAAAAGAGCTTGATAACGCGTAAAGCACACGTCCGTTGGGAACCCCAAGAGGAAGGTGTGATGCGTACAGCGAGCAAGTTTTCCCTCGGTAAGAAACCAAGGTTATCGAACCGGTAGAAGATGAAGGCCACGTGAAGGTTGTTGGTGAAGGAGTGTAGTGCGGCGCAACACCGGGGATTCCGGCGCCAACGTGGAACCTGCACAACACAATCAAAATACTTTGCCCCAACTTAACGAGTGAGGTTGTCAATCTCACCGGCTTCCTGAAAACAAAGGATTAAACGTATGGTGTGGAGAATGATGTTTGCTTGCGAAGAACAACGAGAGAACGAGATTGCGGTTGATTGTATTTCAGATGTAAAAGAATGGACCGGGGTCCACAGTTCACTTGTGGTGTCTCTCCGATAAGAAATAGCATGTTGGGTGAACAAATTAGAGTTGGGCAATTGACAAATAGAGAGGGCATAACAATGCACATACATATCATGATGACTAATATGAGATTTACTTAGGGCATTACGACAAAGTACATAGACCACTATCCAGCATGCATCTATGCCTAAAAAGTCCACCTTCGGGTTAGCATCCGCACCCCTTCCGGTATTAAGTTGCAAACAACGAGACAATTGCATTAAGTATGGTGCGTAATGTAATCAACACAAATATCCTTAGACAAAGCATTGATGTTTTATCCCTAGTGGCAACGAGCACATCCACAACCTTAGAACTTTACGTCACTATCCCAGATTCAATGGAGGCATGAACCCACTATCGAGCATAAATACTCCCTCTTGGAGTCACAAGTATCAACTTGGCCAGAGCCTCTACTAGCAATGGAGAGCATGCAAGATCATAAACAACACATATATGATAGATCAATAATCAACTTGACATAGTATTCCATATTCATCGGATCCCAACAAACACAACATGTAGCATTACAAATAGATGATCTTGATCATGATAGGCAGCTCACAAGATCTAACATGATAGCACAATGAGGAGAAGACAACCATCTAGCTACTGCTATGGACCCATAGTCCAAGGATGAACAACTCACACATCAATCCGGAGGCGATCATGGTGATGTAGAGTCCTCCGGGTGATGATTCCCCTCTCCGGCAGGGTGCCGGAGGCGATCTCTGAATCCCCGAGATGGGATTGGCGGCGGCGGCGTCTGCGCAACTTTTTCCGTATCGTGGCTCTCGGTAATAGGGTTTTCGCGACGGAGAGTATAAGTAGGCGGAAGGGCAGAGTCGGAGGAGGCACGGGGGCCCACACGCATAGGCCGGCGCGGGCCCCTCCTTGGCCGCGCCGCCCTATGGTTAGGGCGCCTCGTGGCCCCACTTCGTATCCTCTTCGGTCTTACGGAAGCTCCGTGGAAAAATAAGACCACAGGCGTTTGTTTCGTCCAATTCCGAGAATATTTCCTGTGTAGGATTTCTGAAACCAAAAACAACACAAAACAGGAACTCGCGCTTCGGCATCTCGTTAATAGGTTAGTGCCAGAAAATGCATATAAATGATATAAAGTGTATATAAAACATGTGAGTATTGTCATAAAACTAGCATGGAACATAAGAAATTATAGATACGTTTGAGACATATCAATTTCCTGTGTAGGATTTCTGAAACCAAAAACAGCAGAAAACAGGAACTGGCGATTCGGCATCTTGTTAATAGGTTAGTGCCGGAAAATGCATTAAAATGATATAAAGTGTATATAAAACATGTGAGTATTGTCAAATAACTAGCATGGAACATAAAAAATTATAGATACGTTTGAGACGTATCAAGCATCCCCAAGCTTAGTTCCTACTCGCCCTCGAGTAGGTAAATGATAACAAGGATAATTTCTGAAGTGACATGCTACTATCATAATCTTGATCAATACTATTGTAAAGCATATGAGATGAATGAAGTGATTCAAAGCAATGGTAAAGATAATGACTAAACAAATGAATCATATAGCAAAGACTTTTCATGAATAGTACTTTCAAGAGAAGCAATTGCATTAAGTATGGTGCGTAATGTAATCAACACAAATATCCTTAGACAAAGCATTGATGTTTTATCCCTAGTGGCAACGCACATCCACAACCTTAGAACTTTATACGTCAGCATCCCAGATTCAATGGAGGCATGAACCCACTATCGAGCATAAATACTCCCTCTTGGAGTTACAAGTATCAACTTGGCCGAGAGCCTCTACTAGCAACGGAGAGCATGCAAGAACATAAACAACACATATATGATAGATTGATAATCAACTTGACATAGTATTCCATATTCATCGGATCCCAACAAACACAACATGTAGCATTACAAATAGATGATCTTGATCATGATAGGCAGCTCACAAGATCTAACATGATAGCACAATGAGGAGAAGACAACCATCTAGCTACTGCTATGGACCCATAGTCCAGGGGGGAACTACTCACACATCAATCCGGAGGCGATCATGGTGATGAAGAGTCCTCCGAGGAGATGATTCCCCTCTCCGCGGCGAGGGTGCGGAGAGCGATCTCTGAATCCCGAGATGGGATTGGCGGCGGCGTCTCTGGAAGGTTTTCGGTATCGTGGCTCTCGGTACTGGGGTTTTCGCGACGAAGGCTATAAGTAGGCGGAAGGGCGGGTTGGGGGCGGCGCGGGGGCCCACACCATAGGCCGGCGCGGGCCCCGGCGCGCGCCGCCCTATAGGTGCGCGGCGCCTCGTGGCCCCCTTTCGTATCCTCTTCGGTCTTCACGGAAGCTTCCGTGGAAAAATAAGACCACAGGCGTTGATTTCGTCCAATTCGAGAATATTTCCTTTGTAGGATTTACGAAACCAAAAACGGCGAAAACGACAGCTGGCTCTTCGGCATCTCGTCAATAGGTTA
>NC_061512.1:164770235-164793656 GCF_022539505.1 Lolium rigidum
CGGCGCGGCCGGGGCTCGGGCCGCGCCGCCTCAGGGTGTGGGCCCACCTTGGCTCCTCTCTTCCGCTTCCTTCGTCATCTTGAAAAATAGGATTTTTGGTATAATTTCCTTCCACAGTTGATCTTCCGAAATATTGCGTTTCGACGGTGCTTTTTCCAGCAGAATCATGGCTCCGGTGTTCGATCCTCCAATAATGATGAAACATGCAAAATAGATGAAATAACATAAGTATTGTGTCCCAATATGAAATATATCAATGAATAACAGCAAATTATGATATAAAATAGTGATGCAAATTGGACGTATCAGTTTTGCATAAGAGTTAACTCATAAAGCAATAGATTCTTAATAGAAGGTTTCGAAGCAACACAAAGGAAGATTTAAGTTTCAGCAGTTGCTTTCAACTTTCAACATGTATATCTCATGGATAATTGTCAATACAGAGTAATATGATGAGTGCAATAAGCAAGTGTGTAAGAATCAATGCACACAGTTGACACAAATGTTTGCTTCTAAGATAGAAAGAAGTAGGTAAACTGACTCAACATAAAGTAAAAGAAAGGCCCTTCGCAGAGGGAAGCAGGGATTACTCATGTGATAGAGCTTTTTATTTTGAAAACATGGAAACAATTTTGTCAACGGTAGTAATAATTCATATGTGTTATGCATAAAACCTCCTATAAGTTGCAAGCCTCATGCATCGAATACCAATAGTGCCCGCACCTTGTCCTAGTTAGCTTGGACTTCCATGGATTATCATTGCATTACATATGTTTCAACCAAGTATCACAAAGGGGTACCTCTATGCCACATGTACAAAGGTCCAAGGAGATAGATCGCATTTGATTTATCAATTTTGATAGATCTCAACTTGAGGACATCCATACCGGGACAACATAGAAAACAGATAATGGACTCCTATTTAATGCTTAAGCATTCAACAACAGATAATATACTCATAAGAGATTGAGGATTAATGTCCAAACTGAAACTTCCACCATGATACATGGTTTGGTTGGCGGCCCAATGTTCTTCTCTAACAATATGCATACTCAAACCATTTAATCATGGCAAATCTCCCTTACTTCAGACAAGACGAACATGCATAGCAACTCACATGATATTCAACAAAGGTGTAATAGTTGATGGCGTCCCCAGAAACATGGTTACCGCTCAACAAGCAACTTATAAGAAATAAGATACATAAGCGTACATATTCATCACCACAATAGTTTTTTAGGCTACTTTCCCATGAGCTATGTATTGCAAAGACAAGGAATGAAATTTTAAAGGTAGCACGCAAGCAATTTACTTTGGAATGGCGAAAAATACCACATAGTAGGTAGATATGGTGGACACAAATGGCATAGGTTTTGGCTCAAGGTTTTGGATGCACGAGAAGCATTCCCTCTCAGTACAAGGCTTTGGCTAGCAAAGTTGTTTGAAGCAAACACAAGTATGAACCGGTACAGCAAAACTTACATAAGAACATATTGCAAGCATTATAAGACTCTACACTGTCTTCCTTGTTGTTCAAACACTTTTACCGTAAAAATATCTAGACTTTAGGGAGACCAATCATGCAAACCAAATTTCAACAAGCTCTACGGTAGTTCTTCATTGATAGGTTTAAACTACATGATGCAAGATCTTAAACATGATCTACTTGAGAACTCAAAACAATTGCCAAGCATCAAATTATTCAAGACAATATACCAATTACCACATGAAGCATTTTCTGTTGCCAACCAAATAATAATGAACGAAGCAGTTTCAACCTTCGCCATGAACATTAAAAGTAAAGCTAAGAACACCAGTGTTCATATGAACGAGCGGAGCGTGTCTCTCTCCCACACAAGGAATGCTAGGATCCGATTTTATTCAAACAAAAACAAAAATAAAAACATACAGACGCTCCAAGTAAAGCACATAAGATGTGACGGAATAAAAATATAGTTTCACTAGAAGTGACATGATAAGTTGTTGATGAAGAAGGGGATGTCTTGGGCATCCCCAAGCTTAGATGCTTGAGTCTTCTTGAAATATGCAGGGATGAACCACGGGGGCATCCCCAAGCTTAGACTTTTCACTCTTCTTGATCATATTATACCATCCTCCTCTCTTGACCTTTGAAAACTTCCTTCACACTCGCACTCAAAACAATCTCATTAGAGGGTTAGTGCATAATCAAAAATTCACATGTTCAGAGAGGACACAATCATTCCCAACACTTCTGGACATTACCCAAAGCTACTGAAAGTTTATGGAACAAAGAAATCCATTCAACACAGTAAAAGAGGCAATGTGAAATAAAAGGTAGAATCTGTCAAAACAGAACAGTCTGTAAAGACGAATTTTTCTGAGGCACTTAACATGCTCAGATGAATAAGCTCAAATTGAATGAAAGTTGCGTACATATCTGAGGAACACGCATGAATTTTGGCAGAATTTGTCGGGTCTCCTACAAAGAGATCTACTCAAATTCGTGACAGCTAAAAATCTGTTTCTGCGCAGGAATCCAAATCTAGTATCAACTTTACTATCAAAGACTTTACTTGGCACAACAATGCAATAAAATAAAGATACAAAGATATTGCTACAGTAGTAACAAACACCTTGACTCAAATATAAAACAAAAATTGCAGAAATAAAATAATGGGTTGTCTCCCATAAGCGCTTTTCTTTAACGCCTTTCAGCTAGGCGCAGAAAGTGTAAATCAAGTAACATCAAGAGAAGAAACATCAACATCATGATTTTCCTTAAAAACACAACTTGTCACAATAGGTACCTTAGATGCTCCATTATCTAAATTTCCCATAGTGGTACTAAGGACTTTATCAATTTTAGGCTTATAATAATTCTTTGGCTTAGGCACCTTAGAGACATACATGAACTTTTGCTCCTTACCCACATAAGCTTTCTCCTTAAACTTAAGAGAAGAAAAAGTTGAACCCAAGGTTCCCATAGCTTCTTCAAGTTCATAAATCCTATGGGTTTGATTATCATGGATAACACAAGTTTCTAAGACAACAATTCTTTCATTAATTCCTCCTAGAGATTTATCAAGTTTATCAGTGTTATCAAGTAATATTCCCAATTTAGTCTCAACACTTGGAAGATTTTTCTCTATGGCCTCCAACTTTTTCATAACATCCTCAAGAGAGGTTTCAATTTTAGCTTCATTAACAGGTGGTATTCCAACTAGACTCGCAATAATGCAACTAGCTTCTAAAGCAGGAGTGCCTAGGAAATTACCCCCCGCCAGAGTATCAAGAACATACCTATTCCAGCTAGAGATACCAACATAAAAGTTCCTAAGGAGGATAATAGTGGAGTGTTTCTTAGTGCACCTATGATGAGCATCACTAATTCTATACCAAGCATCTTTAAAACTTTCTCCCCCTTGTTGCTTAAACGAACGAACTTCAACTTCAGGATTACTCATTTTAGCAATAATAAAAATAAACTAAGCAAAACCGAATTAAATAAAGTAAATGCAAGTAACTAATTTTTGTGTTTTTGATATAAAGAAAGCAAACAAGACAGAAAATAAAATAAAGCAAGACAACAAACAAAGTAAAGAGATTGGATGTGAGAGACTCCCCTTGCAGCGTGTCTTGATCTCCCCGGCAACGGCGCCAGAAAAAGAGCTTGATAACGCGTGAAGCACACGTCCGTTGGGAACCCCAAGAGGAAGGTGTGATTACAGCAACAAATTTTCCCTCAGTAAGATAGCAAGGTTATCGAACCAGTAGGAGATAAAGGCCACGTGAAGGTTGTTGGTGAAGGAGTGTAGTGCGGCGCAACACCAGGGATTCCGGCGCCAACGTGGAACCTGCACAACACAATCAAAATACTTTGCCCCAACTTAACGAATGAGCTTGTCAATCTCACCGGCTTGCTGTAAACAAAGGATTAAACGTATGGTGTGGAGAATAATGTTTGTTTGCAAAGAACAATAGAGAACAGAGATTGCAGTAGATTGTATTTCAGATGTAAAAGAATGGACCGGGGTCCACAGTTCACTAGTGGTGTCTCTCCAATAAGATTAATAGCATGTTGGGTGAAAAAATTACAGTTGGGCAATTGACAAATAGAGAGGGCATAACAATGCACATACATATCATGATGACTACTATGAGTTTTACTTAGAGCATTACGACAAAGAACATAGACCGCTATCCAGCATGCATCTATGCCTAAAAAGTCCACCTTCGGGTTAGCATCCGCACCCCTTCCAGTATTAAGTTGCAAACAACAGACAATTGCATTAGGTACTGTGCGTATTGTAATCAACACAAATATCCTTAGACAAAGCATTGATGTTTTATCCCTAGTGGCAACAGCATATCCACAACCTTAGAACTTTCTGTCACTGGTCCTGCATTCACCTGGAGGCATGAACCCACTATCGAGCATAAATACTCCCTCTTGCAGCCACAAGTATCAACTTGGCCGGAGCCTCTACTAGCAACGGAGAGCATGCAAGATCATAAACAACACATATATGATAGATCAATTAATCAACTTGACATAGTATTCCATATTCATCGGATCCCAACAAACACAACACGTAGCATTACAAATAGACGATCTTGATCATGATAGGCAGCTCACAAGATCTAAACATGATAGCACAAGAGGAGAAGACAACCATCTAGCTAGTATTATGGACCCATAGTCCAAGGATGAACTACTCACGCATCAATCCGGAGGCGGGCATGATGATGTAGAGTCCTCCGGTGATGATTCCCCTCTCCGGCAGGGTGCCGGAGGCGATCTCCAGAATCCCCCGAGATGGGATTGGCGGCGGCGGCGTCTCTGGAACTTTTCTCGTATCGTGGCTCTCGGTAATAGGGTTTTCACGACGGAGAGATTAAATAGGCAAACGGGCAGAGTCGGGGGACGCTCGAGGGGCCCACCCCACAGGGCGGCGCGCCCAAGGGTGGGGTCGCGCCCCCCTTTGGTGTGGCCGCCTCGTCGCCCCTCTTCGTCTCCTCTTCGGACTTCTGGAAGGCTCCATGGAAAATAAGACCGTGGGCTTTTGTTTCGTCCAATTTCGAGAATATTTCCTGTGTAGGATTTCTGAAACCAAAAACAACAGAAAACAGGAACTGGCGCTTCGGCATCTTGTTAATAGGTTAGTGCCGGAAAATGCATTAAAATGATATAAAGTGTATATAAAACATGTGAGTATTGTCATATAACTAGCATGGAACATAAGAAATTATAGATACGTTTGAGACGTATCACTATGAAAAATTCTAAGCTTGGGGAAGCTGGTTTTGATGAGCATGATATTTTTAGTCCTCCAAGCATGGAGGAGAAAATTTACTTTGATGATACTTTACCTCCTATATATGATGATTACAATGATGACTATCATATTTTCAGTCCACCTACTATTGAGGAGAAAATTAATTATGTTTACAATATGCCTCCTATATATGACGATTATGGTGATGGGAATAATAATGATAGCTATTTTATTGAATTTGCTCCCACTACAATTAATAGTAATGACTATGCTTATGTGGAGAGTAATAATTTTATGCATGTAGCTAATGATAAGAATGTTTCATGTGATAGTTATATTGTTGAGTTTGTTCATGATGCTACTGAAAATCCTTATGAGAGGACAATATGGTTGTAGGGATTTTCATGTTACTAAAACACCTCTCTTTTTGCTGAAAATCTTGAAGTTGCGCTTGTCTTGTTTTCCTATGATTATTGCATTATGCTTACATGACTTGTTTATTTACAAAATTCTTTTTCATAGGAAGTGGGTTAGACTTAAAAGTGTTTCTTATTTGCTTTTGATGCTCTCTTTTGCTTCAACTCTTATTTCTTGCGAGAGCATCATTAAAATTACTGAGCCCATCTTAATGGCTATAAAGAAAGCACTTCTTGGGAGATAACCCATGTTTTTATTTTGCTACTGTTTTGTTGTGTCTTGGAAGTTGTTACTACTGTAGCAACCTCTCCTTATCATGTTTATTGCATTGTTGTGCCAAGTAAAGTCTTTGATAGAAAGTTGATACTAGATTTGGATTTCTGCGCAGAAAAAGATTTTTAGCTGTCACGAATTTGAGCTGTTCTCTCTGTACGAGAATATAAAAATTCTGAAAAAATTCATGAGCAACCCTCAGATATGTACGCAACTTTCATTCAATTTGAGCTTCTTCATCTGAGCATGTTAAGTGCCTCAAAAAAATTCGTCTTTACGGACTGTTCTGTTTTGACAGATTCTGCCTTTTATTTCACATTGCCTCTTTTACTGTGTTTGAGTGGATTTCTTTACTTCTTTAAATTTCAGTAGCCTTGGGTAATGTCCAGAAGTGTTGGGAATGATTGTGTCCTTGCTGAACATGTGGATTTTTGATTATGCACTAACCCTCTAATGAGATTGTTTTGAGTTTGGTGTGAAGGAAGTTTTCAAGGATCAAGAGAGGAGGATGATATAATATGATCAAGAAGAGTGAAAAGTCTAAGCTTGGGGATGCCCCCGTGGTTCATCCATGCATATATTCTGAGAAGACTCAAGCGTCTAAGCTTGGGGATGCCCAAGGCATCCCCTTCTTCATCAACAACTTATCAGGTCACCTCTAGTGAAACTATATTTTTATTCCGTCATATCTTATGTGCTTTACTTGGAGCGTCTGTGTGCTTTTATTTTCGTTTTGTTATCTTAAATCTCTGAATAAATTGGATCCTATCTATCTTGTTTGGTAGAGAGACACGCTCCTCTTTTTCATTTGAATACTCCTATTCTTCACTTATATTTGTTGAGTATTCAGTTTTCGCACTTTGTAGCTTCTAGCTCTTGGTTTTCATGTATCTCTTGTTCAGAGCTATTAGTTATTTTATAGAAAGTACTCTCTTACTTCACTTATATTTGTTTTGAGAGTTTCTTGCTATTTGGTTGGAAACAGAAAAATGCTTCATGTGGTAGTTGGTATATTGTCTTGAATAATTTGATGCTTGGCAATTGTTTTGAGCTCTCAAAGTAGATCATGTTTAAGCTCTTGCATCATGTAGTTTAAACCTATTAGTGGAGAACTACCGTAGAGCTTGTTGAAATTTGGTTTGCATGATTAGTCTCTCTAAGGTCTAGATATTTTCTGGTAAAAGTGTTTGAGCAACAAGGAAGACAGTGTAGAGTCTTATAATGCTTGCAATATGTTCTTATGTAAGTTTTGTTGTACCGGTTTATACTTGTGTTTGCTTCAAACAACCTTGCTGGCCAAAGCCTTGTACTGAGAGGGAATGCTTCTCGTGCATCCAAAACCTTGAGCCAAAACCTATGCCATTTGTGTCCACCATAACTACCTACTATGTGGTATTTCTCCGCCATTCCAAGCAAATACTTCATGTGCTACCTTTAAACAATTCAAAAGTTATTATCTCTTATTTGTGTCAATGTTTTATAGCTCATGAGGAAGTATGTGGTGTTTTATCTTTCAATCTTGTGGGGCAGACTTTCACCAATGGACTAGTGGCACATCCACTTATCCAATAATTTTGCAAAAAGAGCTGGCAACGAGGTTCCCAACCCCAATTAATTAACTTTCATTAATAATTCTCTTCACATGTTTTGCCCTGATTTATCAGTAAGCAACTTAATTTTGCAAATAGACACTCCTCCATGGTATGTGAAATGTTGGAAGGCACCCGAGAATTCGGTTAGCCATGGCTTGTGAAAGAAAAAAGGTTGGGAGGAGTGTCATCTATAAATAAAACTAAAGTACATGTGTAAACAAAAGAGAAGAAGGATGATCTACCTTGCTGGTAGAGATAATGTCCTTCATGGGAGCCGCTCTTTGAAAGTCTGTTTGACAAGGGGGTTAGAGTGCCCACTACCATTCGTTGACAACAACAAACACCTCTCAAAACTTTACTTTTATGCTCTTTATATGATTTCAAAACTTGAAAAGCTCTAGCACATGATTTAATCCCTGCTTCCCTCTGCGAAGGGCCTTTCTTTTACTTTATGTTGAGTCAGTTTACCTACTTCTTTCTATCTTAGAAGCAAACACTTGTGTCAACTGTGTGCATTGATTCTTACATGCTTGCTTATTGCACTCATCATATTACTCTGTGTTGACAATTATCCATGAGATATACATGTTAAAAGTTGAAAGCAATTGCTGAAACTTGAATCTTCCTTTGTGTTGCTTCAAAACCTTTTATTGAGAATCTATTGCTTTATGAGTTAACTCTTATGCAAGACTTTTTGATGCTTGTCTTGAAAGTACTATTCATGAAAAGTTTTTGCTACTCCCTCCAGTTCATATTAATTGACTCTAATATGGATGTATCTAGACACATTTTAGTTCTAGATACATCCATATTGAAGTCAATTAATATGAATCGGAGGGAGTATATGATTCAGTTGTTTAGTCATTATCTTTTTGTTAGCAAACTATAGACCATTGCTTTGAGTCACTTCATTCATCTCATATGCTTTACAATAGTATTGATCCAGATTATGTTGGTAGCATGTCACTTCAGAAATTATCCTTTTTATCGTTTACCTACTCGAGGGCGAGTAGGAACTAAGCTTGGGGATGCTTGATACGTCTCAAACGTATCTATAACCATGCTAGTTTTATGACAATACTCACATGTTTTATATATACTTTATATCATTTTTATGCATTTTCCGGTACTAACCTATTAACAAGATGCCGAAGCGCCAGTTCCTGTTTTTTGCTGTTTTTTGTTTCAGAAATCCTACACAGAAAATATTCTCGGAATTGGACGAAACAAAAGCCCACAGTCTTATTTTCCTCGGAGTCTTCCAGAACACCGAAGAGGAGACGAAGAGGGGCCACGAGGCGGCCACACCATAGGGGGGCGCGGCCCCACCCCTGGCCGCGCTGCCATATGGGGTGGGCCCCTCGGGCGTCCCCCGACTCTGCCCCTTCGCCTATATAATCCTTCCGTCGCGAAAACCCTAAAATAAGAAGTCATATTCCATGAAGAGTTCCGTAGCCGTCACCATCGCGAAGACAAGTTTCGGGGGACAAAATCTCTGTTCTGGCACGCCGCCGGGACGGGGAATTGCCCCCGGAGTCATCTCCATCGACACCACCGCCATCTTCATCGATGTTGCTGTCTCCCATGATGAGGAGGGAGTAGTTCTCCCCCGAGGCTGAGGGCTCTACCGGTAGCTATGTGGTTCATCTCTCTCTCCCATGGTGTGATCTTTATGTGATCATGAGCTTTGTAATCTAGTTGAATATGTAGATGTTACTTTTGTCTATTATGCACTCTAGAGGTTACTTTAATATGAACTCCGGAGTCACTCTCCACGGTGTGATGGTGACGAGTGTGTGCATCGTGTGTGATTCCTTTATGACGTTGTGGAGCTTGTTTACTCCGGCTTGAGGTGTGCTTTTGCACCCCTACACAATGAATGGTGTTTGTTATCCAACAAGAGAGTGTTTGAGAGTAGCATTTATTTATTCAATTATGTGATCATTGTTGAGAGTGTCCACTAGTGAAAGTATGATCCCTAGGCCTTGTTTCTAAGCATTGAAACACCGTTTCCAACAAGTTACTGCTACATGTTCGCTTGCTGCCATTTTTATTTCAGATTGCAATTACTACTTATAATCATCCATATTACTTGTATTTCACAATCTCTTCGCCGAACTAGTGCACCTATACATCTGACAAGTGTATTAGGTGTGTTAGGGACACAAGAGACTTCTTGTATCTTAATTGCAGGGTTGCTTGAGAGGGATATCTTTGACCTCTATCTCCCTGAGTTCGATTGGGTGATTCACTTAAGGGAAACTTGTTGATGTTCTACGAACCTCTGCTCTTGGAGGCCCAACACTGTCTACAGGAATAGAAGCGTGCGTAGACATCAACGAGCTGCTGAACGACGACGACACGGAGATGATGTTGCTCCTGTTTGCCATGAAGCAAATGGAGGACCTCGCCAAGCTGCTGGATCAGATAAAAGGATCCACTATGGGGCGTATGTGCATTCTGTGGAACCGCGCACTCGGCCACGAACAACTGATGCAAGATTATTTTGCCGAGGTACCGACCTATCCTCCCCGCCTCTTCCGTAGAAGGTATCGAATGCGTAGGAGTTTGTTCGAGAGAATCGTCAGAGACCGCGAGGCAAATTCCAATTACTTCAAGCAAAAGAGGAACGCTGCCCATGTCATGGGATTTAGCCCATTTCAGAAAATATCAGCCGCCATGAGGGTGATTGCATACGGTATCCCAGCAGACTATACCGATGAATACCTTCGCATTGGTGTACAAACAACCACGGATTGCGTGCGTATGTTTGCCAAGATGGTGATCAAGTTGGATGGTGAGACGTATCTCCGAGCTCCAGATGAGCAAGATACGAAGAGACTCACGGAGATCAATGAAAAGAGGGGGTGGCCGGGGATGCTTGGTAGCTGGATTGCATGCATTGGACATGGAAAAATTGTCCAAAAGCATGGCATGGAATGTATTGTGGCAAAAGCCGTGATGCTACCATTGTTCTTGAAGTTGTGGCCTCGCAAGACTTATGGATTTGGCATGCTTTTTTTGTACTACCGGGGACACTCAACGGCATCAACGTCTTGAATAGATCCCATTTGTTTGCAAGACTAGTTAAGGGTGAAGCTCCAACTTGTAGCTACAAAGTTATGAACAATGAGTACACCATGGGGTACTATCTCACATATGGTATTTACCCTAACTATGCAACTCTTGTCAAGTCCATTAAAGAGAAAAAGGACAAGGCTTTGACAAGAAAAGAAGCTTGCTTCACCAAAAATCAAGAGGTATGCCACAAGGACTTTGAGAGAGCTTTTGGTGTTTTGCATGCAAAGTTTGCAATTGTCCTGGGTCCTGCAAGGTTTTGGGACAAGGAAACTCTTGTTGAAATCATGACATGTTGTGTGATTCTTCACAACATGATCATTGAAGATGAGATAGGGTTGAACTTGCCTTGTTTCTACGACAACGTTGGCACCCGAGTGTAGCCCCAACGGAACCCTGATCGGATTGAAGCTTTTCTTGCAGCGCATCGCAGCATTGAAGATGCCGAGACTCATCACCAGCTCACCCAAGATCTGATTGATCACCACTGGCAGTTGCATGGCCAATGAGTTTTTACATTCATTTCCTATTCTTGTATGTGTGAAACAGTTATCTTGATTGTTTAATTGCGGGAACATTTGTTATTTATTTGATTCTTCCATTAGAACATTTGTTGGCAGTTCCGAAAAAAATTATTGTAATAATTATGATGATTATTGTGTGATTTAAAACTTTTATTCAATGTGAATGTTGTATTGGTTCTAATATTCAATTTGTCAAAAACCCGGTTTTGAGGGGTTGAAAAATCGTCTGAGCTAGCAGACCCCGTATCCCCACCCCATAAAACAGAATATTCTGTTTTACGGGGTGGGGATACGGGGTCTGCTAGCTCGGACGAGTTTTCGGCCGGTGGAAAGTGAATACAGGGCCCTCTACTCGCGTTTTACGGGGCAGAAAAATAGGGGGTCTATTAAACATGCTCTAAGCTCAGTCACGTTCGTGGGTGTGAGACCGTCCCTACGGCCCCGGTCGCCTGCTTCACCGGTGGGGGCGTTGTGCCATGTATAGCACGTCTAGGCGCTGCCCTTCCGGCTTGGTGTGTTGTGATCATGGTCGTTGGAGGTTCCGTCATGGCAAGGCAGCTTGTAGTGTCGGGCCTTGACCTCCACCGCACTCACTTGTCCGGCGATGATCTAGTGATCAAGCAAGGGACCCAACAAGAGGGTTTCGATATCGATGGGGAGCTACTGTTTGGGCAAGATGACCACCCAATGGATGATGCCAGTGATAAGGATGATGCTACCATGGATGATTGTGTACAAGATTGATATCACACATAAATAGAGCCAAGTCTATAATCCCTCGATTACCCAAAAATCGCATCCGTTGCGAAAACATATCTGGATGATGCATCTACGACGTAACGATAAGCTCTATGGATATTTTCTATAGGTCTGACACTCGTTTTTGCGATGCTCTACCAGTTATTTACCGTGCCAACAACATGATGAAAAATCCCGACAGACATGTTGTGTGCCCTTTACATCAGTAGGAGCTTGATTCCGTAAGACCTATGCGGCACGAGTCAACTTACACCTAGCTTATACCAGATTTGAGTTCGGGGACACGAGTTTGAGTAGGTTGCTATTTTTTTGCCCTGGAGCAATTAACTGGTCACGACAAGAACTTTAATCAAAATCCCTATGCATATTAAAAACATCGACCTTATGAATTTCTAGGCTCATAGTAACATTTGATGCATTTATCGACTACGACAAGAATCGAATTTGAATGAGTCTCTACGCGAGTCTTTGACTCCTCTAGACACTCGGGGGCTACTGACATGGGCATATCTTATCGAGTACCTATTATTACCATACCTGGTTCCATATAACTGGAGGCCCATGAAAGTTCGTATAAACTCTGGAGGTTCAAGAGCTAGACGTGGAGAGTAAGGAAAGTCTATACAAGGAAGAAACTATTTCGTGCACGACTCAAATAACACGATACCCGAGACATGGCCTCCTATATAAAGGTCAAGAGGGGCCTCCGAGCAAGGATAAGAAATTCCATAGCATAACACCACGAAACACAAACCCTAGCCTAGTTAGACCATAGCCAATATCAACGACTTTGTAATCTCATCATCAATACAAACTACAAGCATCACGTAGGGTTTCTCCTTTGGAGGCCTGAAGCTGGGTAAAATCCTCGTTGTCCCTTGTACCTTGTGTTTGTACGCCGCCGAAGCCACCATCATGCCGCTTTCCTTAAACCCAAGTTCATCAAGTGTGGACATTGTCGTGGTTACCCCACGTCACACCCCACCAAACCCTAGCCCCCCACTAAAAACAATTGGGGCTTCAATGACGGTATGGGGCTGACGCTTGAGAAATCCGTCAGCGGATGTCTTTTTCTGTGACGGTACCGCGTTTTCGGGTCACAAGTGGCGTTTTGGGCCGCTCGGCCCCAAAAATTAGTGACTGGCGAGCTCTAAACATCAACAATTATCCAGAAATGAGCATCGCGGGAGGTGGGTGGCCCAAATTGCGGAGTCGGCAGGGGGTCGTCACAAGAACTGGGCTTCGGGCCGGTGGACACACCTGACCCACACTCTGCACGCTTCTGTTCACGTACTTTTTTGTCTTCCCGCACAACAGTCCAAGGCATGTAGCACTGGGACCCATATGTGTAAGGGAAGATAGCCACTGTCTGCACACATGTACCTGAGCTGCAGCACTCGGGCCCGCATGTCAGGTACCGACACGACCCCCCTGCGTGGCGCCGCCCGTTCCGACAGCCTCCCAGCATGTGAAGTGGACCAGGCCTATCAGTACGACCAACATGGGCTCCACATGTGAGTTGCCATGCCAAAATATTTTGGGCACGTGCGATCACAAGTGTATGCCTGCCTTCAATTCTAGATGCATGTCCCCGCAGGTCAGAGCTTGGTGGGCCTACATAATATATCGGACCTACATGGCTCCTAGGTGCCATTCCCGTCGGGCCCACATGGAGATGTGGCGTGGCCTTGCATGTTAGAGCCTGGTGGGGCCACATGTGAGAGCTTGGTGGGCTCGGCATGTTAGAGCTTGGTGGGCCCATATGTCAGGCTTCGGTGGGCCAGCTAGGCCTACGTGGATCCCATGTGGCATTCCCGTCGCACTCACATGGAGACGTGGGACACACCTGTCAGTTATGCATCTAGAATTCTTTGGGCCAGATTGGGTGACTAAAGGCCCAAGGCCTATTTATTCAGGTTGAAGAAAGACACTAAGAGCAGCCTAGTTTATATCGTCTGGTGGACCGATTGGCCAGTTACGCTCCAAAGTGCCCTTAGCTATATTCGGGAGAATAAATGGGCCATGTACCAAGACCGACAAGACACGCAGAGGAGTCAATCTTATATTCAAAGTCAGATACAAATGCCAAGGCCTATTCATGAAAATTTATATACTACCCCAGTAGATTGCCCATAGCTCAGCCGCTCCAGTTCGGTGCTGACATCAGTCTAGCCCTAATTTTTTTTGAGAAGTTAGCTCCAATTATATGTTCTACGACAAATGAAGGTGGACTTATATTTGGGGTTTCTGCCTTCTTGGGCTTAATATCCGAACAAACTGAACTTTCTGATAAATGCTATACAACGATTCTCAATACAAAAAACTGCAGAACGAGTTTCCAAGTTTATAATCCAACTAGTAATGCATCTACAAAAAAGTACGGAGTACTCCGTCCTACAGAATCAGTATCCGAAAAGCTTCTAAGTAATTGTGAACACAACGTGTACTCCCTCCGTCCCGGTGGATTGGGCTCACCTCCAAAATCTATTTGTCCCAGTTTAACCATTGATTAAGCCTCAACTACTATTCCCAGTTTAACCTTCTCTCCTCTTCTTTGGCTAGTCAATTTGCGTGTGAGTATGCACTGGATGTCCTCCATCGGTTCCCATCCTCAAATCAATAGCCGCTCTAATGAATGTGGAGTATTAGGGACGCGATTGGATGAAATATCTTGTGAGAAAAAGTTTAAGCGTCCAATCCCCTGTTGCCTAGTCCTGATGAAACTACTATTGAGCCCAATCCATAGGAACGAAGGGAGTAAGTAACTTTAAAATTGCTATTAATTGGGTGTGGCTATTTCTCAGTCGAGAACTAACTTCCTCATGTCATCAAATTTTAGTTGCAGTTCATGTTGCAACTGATAACTATCATGAATGACATAACAAATCTAACAGTGTAGAACTTTAAAGAGCACAAACTTAATTCTCATCTAGCTGAGAACTAGCAAATATTAACTAGATTCATGTAAGTGGCGGACCACTTATAGAATTTTATAGTTACATGAGTCATTCCTGGTAAAAGTACGACAAAGGGAACATCAAGTAAGATTAACGAGCGGATCGAAAACCTCTAGCAAACATTTCTGGGCGCGCAGGTCATTGATCTTCTTACTCAGATTGTCATTAGAGTTCCTGAAGCGAGTTAGCTTATCCTTTAAATCCAAAAGCGTCTTGTGCATCTCAGAGCGCTTCATGTAGACATCCACAAGCTCGCTTTCCGCCAACATGGCGTCATCCATAGCCTGATTGAGCTTCCCATTTAGAGTTAGATTCTCTTTGCGGAGGTGTTCACACTCAAGGAGTAGCTCCTGCCTCTTGGCAACCACATCCTCGAAGCAAGCATTGCCCAGCTCCAAGCACACCAAGGTTTCCTTGTGGATTTTCTGCCACTGGGCCATCTCCCCACGCAACCTGTTGCATTCCCCTTGAAGATCTATCACAATATCCTCCAGTAGCTGCATAAACACCAAAAATGCTGGGTGACGGGCTACATAATTACACAAAAAGTTAAGAACATCCGGCAGCAATACTGGATTACTGACATCGTTCCTTCTGAGGCTGTGGGAGATCTCTTTCGATTGCGTTAGATCTCTCGCCGCCATCTCTCCGGCACGTCCTGGTGCGGGGGATGCCTTGCCCGTGTCGCTGAACCTCCAGAACATATGAGGGAAATCAAGATCTGATCAAGAAAGGATGATGAAAAAGAATACAACAATGTATTTTAGCTAGACTTACCCCGACATCCCGCTACCGAAGCGGGCATGATCCAACGCGGATGAAGACCAGTCCTCGATGTGCGGAAGGCTATCACCCAACGCGGACGAAGTACGAGCTAGTAGGATAATACATGAAGAACAAGCTCTTCCAGAGCTCTCTGCGGATGAGAGGTCACGCGAGGAAGATGAGAGTGGGGACTGGTGCGGTTAAAAGTTCGTCTACTCTTTTCTACTCCCAAGAAGTAGATCTTGGCCATCCATTTCCGACTAACGGATGAAAGTGAATAACTTATATGTGAAGAGTTCGGGCCACTAACGCACGGCGTAGAATACGAGGAAGGAGTATTAAATTATCAGGGGCGAACCTATTGATGTACTCGATTTTTTCAACTTTGCCAAAAGTTGCATGTGCCACGTTAATATAGTGAACGGACAATAACAGATAGCTATACCCTTCTCACTCTTATCCCCTCGAGCGCGGAAGAGTCGTTCGGTTTGGTAGCCGGCGGGGCACGCCAATAAAGTAATAAGAAAACATCTCATGCAGATTGTGTAGACTTCCAGTTCTATAAACACAAGTGGGAGAATTTAGACATAATGTATATTTTTCAAGATTTCTAGATGTAGGGGATGTTGATATGTATAAGTGAATTGCCTATCCCTTTCCACCAGTTCAGACTTTTGGTTGTGTTGGCTAGTGCAAGATGCTTGACATATATAAAGAAATAAAACACTCTTTTTCTTGTTTTACTGTAGGAAGAGTTTTAATGATATAGACTTTGCAATGGTTCCATTGACATGAACAACACATACTCAAGGTCGACCCCAATTTTTTCATTGCTCATCCTTCTCATTTACTCTTCCATACATTTTTTATTTTACTAAAACTTATAAAATCACTAATATGTAATAAGAAGTGAAGCTATTTAACAAGGATATAAAGGTGTGCTCAAATTAAAATTCACTTGAAGGCATATGGAGCACACCACAAAATATTTGAAACCATTAACTTTTAAGTCTCACATAACAGCAACTAAATGGTAGCCAATGCATATAATTACCAGTAGCTTGCATTTTAAATAACATATAAATATAAATAGGGCTCTTATCTCTTTCTCTTTCATAAAATTTGCAAGCATCAAGAGTAAACTCAATAACATAGTTGTGAACAGAATCACCACATAAAGACAAATCATCTATTGAGTATATGGTATCATCTATTTCTTTTACATCACCATGATCCTCCCATAAATTAGAAAAGCTTAAATCACATAGAGGATCATCATCAATATTATAAGAAAGGATGCTCATAGGAATTTGTGTGTTACCATAGTTGGGAGTTGGAGATGGGTAGCTACTCCATTCTTTCTCCTCTTGTTCTTCTTCATGCTCTTTTTGGGGTTGCATGGGTATCCCCAAGCTTATGCTTTTATCATCCTCTTCCTCATTCTTTTGTTCCTCTTTGTCTTCCTCTAGGGGCTGCATGGACATCCCCAAGCTTATTCTTTCATCATCTTCTTCCTGCAAAATATTAGTGCTCTCTCGGGCAGTGTTGATCTTCTTATTATAGTCAACAACCCTGGACATGGGCCGGAGATTTGCTCGGATATTTTCCCGGATTTGCCACAAGGCCGGATATTCCGGGCCGGATATTTCCAAAATATCCGGCCCCCTCGAAATCGGCTAAGGACCTAAGGAAAAGCAGCTCTGGACAGGGGCCGGACATTTGGCCGGATTTTCCCCGAGCTGGATTTTCCGGAGGGATTATCCGGCCCTTACTTAGGCCGGATTATCCGCCCCGGAAGCCCTAACGGCTGGAAATTGGAAGGGGGTATTTATACCCCCTTCTTCTACCTTGCTCCTTGCTCAATCATTGCACAAAAATCTGCCAAGTCTTTACCACCATTAGAGCCACCTCAAGAACACAAGATTCGCAAGATCTCCTTCCTCCCCCAACCAAAGCTCTTGATCTTTGGAGATTCGAAGGAGAAGACACCGATCTACATCCTCACCGAAGCGATTTACATTTCCCCCTCATTTGTTTGAGGGCCCTCTTGCTAGTGTTCCTTTTGGTTACCTAGTTGATTGTTGTTGTTGATTGTTGTATAGCTACAGATTTGGGAGCCTCCAATTCGGTTGTGGATGTGTGCCCAAAGAACCTTGTAAAGGCCCGGTTTCCGCCTCGAGGAAATCCCTTAGTGGAAGTGGGCTAGGCCTTCGTGGCGTTGCCCATAGGAGATCTGAGTGAAGCCTTTGTGGCTGTTGGTTTGGCTTTCGTAGCAACCACACTCCTCCAAACGTAGACGTACCTTCTTGCAAAGGAAGGGAACTGCGGGAATCATCTCCGTGTCTCCGTGATACGTCTCCAACGTATCTATAATTTCTGATGTTCCATGCTTGTTTTATGACAATACCTACATGTTTTGTTCACACTTTATATCGTTTTTATGCGTTTTCTGGAACGAACCTATTGACGAGATGCCGGAAGGCCGATTCTTGTTTTCTGCTGTTTTTGGTTTCAGAAATCCTAGTAAAGAAATATTTTCGGAATCGAACGAAATCAACACCGAAGATCTTATAATTCCCGGAAGCTTCCGGAGCACCGGAGAAGGCGAGGGGGAGCCGGGGGCCCCACCCCACGGGCGGCGCGGCCCAAGGGGGCGCGCCCCCCTAGTGTGTGGGCACCCCGTGGCCCCTCCGACTCCGCCTCTTCGCCTATTTAGTCGTCCCTGACCTAAAACCTTGGCCCCGTTCGACACCAGGGAAAACCCTCCAGAGCCGCCGCCATCGCGAAGCCAAGATCTGGGGGACAGGAGTCTCTGTTCCGGCACGCCGCCGGGACGGGGAAGTGCCCCCGGAAGGCTTCTCCATCAACACCACCGCCATCTTCATCAACGCTGATGTCTCCCATGAGGAGGGAGTAGTTCTCCATCGAGGCTCGGGGCTGTACCGGTAGCTATGTGGTTAATCTCTCTCCTATGTACTTCAATACAATAATCTCATGAGCTGCCTTACATGATTGAGATTCATATGATGATGCTTGTAATCTAGATGTCATTATGCTAGTCAAGTGGATTTTACTTATGTGATCTCCGGGAGACTCCTTGTCCCACGTGTGTAAAGGTGACAATGTGTGCACCGTGTGGGTCTCTTAGGCTATATTTCACGAGAATACTTATTCATTGTTATGAATGGCATAGTGAAGTGCTTATTTATATCCCTTTATGATTGCAATGTGTTTTGTATCACAATTTATACGTGTTGCTACTCTAGTGATGTTATTAAAGTAGTTTATTCCTCACACTTGCACGGTGTAATGGTGACGGTGTGTGCATCGTGTAGTACTTGGCGTAGGCTATGATTGTGATCTCTTGTAGATTATGAAGTTAACTATTGCTATGATGGTATTGATGTGATCTATGCCTCCTTTCGTAGCGTGAAGGTGACAGTGTGCATGCTATGTTAGTACTTGGTTTGGTTATGTTGATCTGTCGTGCCCTCTAAGGTTATTTAAACATGAACATCGAATATTGTGGAGCTTGTTAACTCCGGCATTGAGGGTTCGTGTAATCCTACACGATTAGTGGTGTTCATCATCCAACAAGAGAGTGTAGAGTCTAGCATCTATCTATTTATTCTGTTATGTGATCAATGTTGAGAGTGTCCACTAGTGAAAGTATGATCCCTAGGCCTTGTTCCTAAATACTTCTACCGCTGCTTGTTTACTGTTGTACTGCATCTGTACTTCCTGCAATATTACCACCATCAACCACACGCCAGCAAGCACTTTTCTGACGGGGAATTGCCCCCGGAGTCATCTCCACCGCCGTCTCCACCGCCATCTTCACCGCCATCGCTGTCTCCATGATGAGGAGGGAGTAATTCACCCCGGGGCTGAGGGCTCACGTTGTAGCTATGTGGTTCATCTCTCTCTTTATGTGATCTAGTTGAATATCATCTATGTGCTACTCTAGTGATGTTATTAAAGTAGTCTATTCCTCCTGCACGGTGTAATGGTGACGGTGTGTGCATCGTGTAGTACTTGGCGTGGGTTATGATTGTAATCTCTTGTAGATTATGAAGTTAACTATTGCTATGATAAGTATTGATGTGATCTATGCCTCCTTCATAGTGTGATGGTGACGGTGTGCATGCTATGTTAGTTCTTGGTGTGATTGTGTTGATCTATCTTGCACTCTAAGGTTATTTAAATATGAACATTGAATATTGTGGAGCTTGTTAACTCCGGCATTGAGGGTTCATGTAATACTACACAATTAGTGGTGTTCATCATCCAACAAAAGGGTGTAGAGTAGTCCTATTATGTGATCATTGTTGAGAGTGTCCACTAGTGAAAGCGGGATCCCTAGGCCTTGCTTCCAAGCATCGAATCTCCGTTTGTTTACTGTTTTGTTGCATGTTTACTCGCTGCCATATTTTATTCAGATTACTATTACCACTCATATTAATTCATATCACTTGCATTTTACTATCTCTTCGCCGAACTATTGCACCTATACATATGACAAGTGTATTGGGTGTGTTGGGGACACACGAAACTTCTTGTATCGTTATTGCAGGGTTGCTTGAGAGGGATAATTTTGACCTCTACCTCCATGAGTTCGATAAACCTTGGGTGATCCACTTAGGGAAACTTTCTGCTGTTCTACAAACCTCTGCAGTTGGAGGCCCAACACTTGTCTACAAGAATAGAAGCTCCCGTAGACATCAAGCTATTTTACAGGCGCCGTTGCCAGGGAGGAAAGGTAAAGGTACTCACACTCCGGATCTCGGCTACTAAGCTATTTTCGCCGTTGTAAGTACTCGAAGCTATTTCCTTTAGATCCTGCAATTGCATCTTTTTGTTTCTTGTTTTACACTAGTAAGGCATAATGGAATACAACTATGAGCTTTTTAATTTATTTCCTAAGTTACATGAATTGTGTGATGCGAAAATTAAAGAACCTATGGAGCCTCAATTGCATGCTAGTAGCAATGTTATTGGTATGAGCATAATCACTTGCTAATGATATGGATAAGTCTAAGCTTGGGGAAGCTAGTTTACGTGATCTTTTAGCTTCCCATCCTTAGGGAGAAAATTTGTTCGATAATGCTTTGTCTCCCATATGCGATAACTCTAATGATGCTTGTGATATTTTAAATCCACCTACTGCAAGTCTTGCTTTCAAGATACCCATGAAAATTATTGAATGTGTTATTGATAATCGCTATGAAGGGGATGGAGCTGTCCATCCTGGAGATCATTTCTTGTTTTTGCATGAATTATGCGGGTTATTCAAGTGTGCGGTATCTCTATGGATGAAGTGAGGAAGAAGCTATTCTCTTTTCGGCTGTCACGGTAAAGCGGCGCATTGGTATAAATTGTTGAAGAATAGTCATTCTCTTGGTTGGGAGGAAATTGTACCTCTCTTTTATTCTAAATTTTATCCTCCTCATGAAGTTGTTATCACCAGAATTTGACCGGGTCAGAGGTGGGCCGTGATCAAGATGGACTTGAAGATATATACATGGAAGAAATACGTGAATCGGCCTTTTATACCAAGTTGGGCTTAATTGCCCGTGTATCTGTAACATATTAGATCGCATCTTAGTTTAGAAGTTAGAATCTTACCCGTGCACGGTTTAGTGCACGCCCACGATTAGAAAGTCCCTGGACTATAAATATGTATCTAGGGTTTATGGAATAAACAACAACCAACGTTCACCACAAACAAATCTCGGCGCATCGCCAACTCCTTCGTCTCGAGGGTTTCTACCGGTAAGCACCATGCTGCCTAGATCGCATCTTGCGATCTAGGCAGTGTAATGCCTATCCCCGTTGTTCATGCGTTGCTCGTGCTGAAGCCTTTTTGATGGCGAGCAACGTAGTTATCTTAGATATGTTAGGGTTAGCATTGTTCTTCATATCATATGCTATCGTAGTGCAACCCTTGCATGTCTAGCCGCCCTTACACCTATCTTAGGTGTAGGGGCGGCACCCCGCTTGATCATAGTTTGGTAGATCCGATCCGTTACGGTTGCTCCTTGCTCTGCAAGGATTAGTTTAATATCTGCAATAGTTAGGCCTTACAAAGGGTTGGAGGATCCAGCGGCGTGTAGGGTGAAGTTTGCTAGCCCTAGACAGGACGTTCCGAGGATCAACCTCGTGTTGGTTTTTAGGCCTGTCTAGGATCGGACTTACGGTCACCGTGCGCGAGCGCGAGGCCCAATCGTGAGTAGGATGATCCGATTATGCGGTGAAAACCCTAAATCGTCGTAGATCTCATCGGCTTTACCTTGATCAAGCGGGACCACCATATATTCGGACACCTAGTTCGAATCATGGGTGGATCGGCTCTTTGAGCCGATTCACGGGATAACTTGAGAGCCGATCGAGGCTCGTATTTAATGTTTACGTGTGTGCCTGCGGGAAACTAAGCGAGGCATCATCCACACCTTCCGACCGGGTATAGGTCGGGTGGCACGCCCTTGCGACAGGCATCGGTCGTGTGACCGGGAGGCTTTGCGGGCCGTCGCTGCGAGGAGCCGGGGCCAGCCGCAGCCCTAGTTGTTCCCGGCTCTACTGTGTTGCCCGTTGCTGCCCGCTAGTGGGTTTCTGACGTCAACACATTCTGGCACGCCCAGTGGGACGATCTTCAACATCCACCGCATCGCCAT
Organism: Lolium rigidum; assembly: GCF_022539505.1. Lineage (NCBI taxonomy): Eukaryota > Viridiplantae > Streptophyta > Magnoliopsida > Poales > Poaceae > Lolium > Lolium rigidum. Next base: position 164,792,530 of record NC_061512.1, read on the forward strand.
CTACATCCGAGATGGCGGAAAGCACTCCGGTCAAGTACGAGGATCTGCCTGATGAGCTCAAGAAGAAACATGACGAGATCAAGGCAACCCTCGAAGCCGACCTCATCGGCTCTTTCCACGGAACCCGCTCCCATGGCGTCGGGTGGAAGGGTTCTCACCCGAAGGCGCACTCGACGGAGTGGACCTGTCCGCTCCGTCGAGAAGAACGCACCGGAGTCGGCTGCGTCAGGAGATCAACTACATGGTGGCTCATTCGCTGCACCGCCACTCTGAAAGCCTGGTGAACACCTTGGAGCGTGTCGCTCTGCGCGTGGTCCAGGAAATCATGAGCCACCGGTATTCTCCGTCGGGACCAGCTCTGGGGACTTTCACGGGAGAGATGCCACTCCAACCCCATCCCCCGCTGCCGCTCGCATGGGCGGTACCAGGAGTGCCGAACTCATCGGCATACGTCGTCTACAAAATTGGTGGTGATCCTAGTGACTACCAATTCCTACCGGAGGCGCCCAACGAGATCCCGCACGGATACGCGTGTGCATACATACCAGACGGCAGCACCTGGGCACTCTCGAACCAGGCTGCGACGGCGAGGGCCTGCGGAGCGACGGGAGGGACGTCGGGAGCGGATCTTGAGAAGCAAACGTGGCTAGCTAAGTACGCCACTCCGACGAACCCCCGAGCCCAGCTCTGCGAGTTGGCTCAGAACTGGAAAAGCAAGCATGGCTGGCCAAGTATGCCACCCCGGCGAATCTTCAGGGTCCATCGCCTTCGGCCATCACCGCGGATGAGATTTGTACGATCTTAAAAGACCAATTCGGCATGATGCCGAAAAGGAGGACGATCGGCTATACCAAGCCGTACCCCAACGAGTACGAATTGATTCCGCTACCCCCCAAATATCGGCTCCCTGACTTTACAAAGTTTAGTGGATCGGATGGTTGCAGCTCCATCGAGCATGTGAGCCGATATTTGGCACAGCTGGGCACTATCTCGGCATCGGACCGGCTGCGTGTGAGGTTCTTCGCACGGTCCCTCACAGGATCGGCTTTCGGGTGGTACACATCGCTGCCACCCGAACTCGGTCCGGACTTGGAAGCGGTTGGAAGAACGGTTCCACCTTCGGTATC
>NC_061512.1:164793756-164814952 GCF_022539505.1 Lolium rigidum
TAGAACTAGAACACAAAGCTTATCGGGCTGTTAGAGAATTAAATAAAGATCCTAAACTTGCCAGTAATAAGAGGTTGCTACAATTAAGTTCTCTAGATGAATGGAGAAGTGAAGCTTATGAAAATGCTAAACTCTTTAAAGAAAAAGTTAAAAAATGGCATGATAGAAGGATCATCAAAAGAGAGTTTAATATTGGGGATAAAGTCCTATTGTATCGGTCTCGTCTCGGATTCTTTGCAGGGAAATTACTCTCGAAATGGGAAGGACCATATGTTGTTGAGGAGGTGTATCGTTCGGGAGCAATTAAAATTAGCTCTCTCCAAGGCAATGCTACGCAAGTGGTGAATGGACAAAGACTCAAGCATTATATCTCAGGTGATTCTTATAATGTTGATGTTGATATTATTCAAGTGGAAACACCGGAGGCTTTCATCAAAGGACAAATTGACAATCCGCCAGAACTCGACTTTGAATAGGTAACAGATCGGTAATGAAAAGTTCGCGATTTACTTTCCGAACAATATTTTTGCTGTTTTTGGAAAATAAGAAAAATTACGAGATCGAAACGGAGTGGAAAGGACGCACGAGGGTGTGCCACCACAGGCCGGCGCGGGCCCCAGCCTGGCCGCGCCGACCTATGGTGGCACCGCCTCGTCGCCCCTTTCCGACTCTGGTTCGACCTGGTACTTTCCGTTTGTTCTGAAATTTTTTATTATAAAATCCCCCGGACCCCTGGAGGTCCGTATATCGATTTCTCGACGTGTTTTGTTTCGAGCTGTTTCTGCCAGGATCTATTTTCAATCTTGGAGCACCATGGCCTCCGACAACAAGGGCAAGGGGCCTTCGAAGGAAGAAGTGAAAAGGGTGTCGTCAAAACAAGAGCAACAAGCTGTGGGGAGTAAGCAAGTCTTGGTGGGATCTGTTGATACTCGACGTTCTTTCTCTCATAACTTGCAGGGACCTTTACCCCCTGCTCTTGACCTCGACTCTTTCCCTGTGCTGGAAGAAGCTCTACGGACTACCGATGAGTTTTGTGGTCAATACCGGGCTCTAAGAAGAGAAGTGGAGATACTCAGGGAAGAGAATCACCGACTCCGTAGAATGTTGGGATATTACTTGATGCCCGTCACTGGTTCGCCATCGCCAACTTCAGATAACAATGAATCTCTTCGAGACTTAGTGCAGATTTGCCAAGCTGAGAAGCTGAAGCTGAAGGAGATCTGTAAGAAGCGCATGAGGGATTCATCACCACCATCGCCAAAGGAGTAATCCATCATCGGTATTGGCATCCCCTTGGTTTGTTCCAAGCTTGGGGGAGTGCCGCGGTATCATATTATCATTACCTTTTACTTTTTACTATCAAGTAGTGTCATATCATGAGTAGAGAAGTTATCGTATAAGATGGGTTGCAGTGTGGAAGTATCTCTCCTTTAGTTTGTCTATGTATCCCTTGGTGTGAGTTATCGTTATGGAATATTAATGAGAAGTCTTATCATTTACATATTGCACACCTTATTTTAGTTTGCAATTTCTACTATATGATTGATCTTGATTTTAGTATTGGTACCACTTTGGGAGCATTAAGTAAATCTATTTGGTTTTGGCAAACTTAGCAATGGTCAATAGCAACAACACTTTGAGTTTAAGAAGAATAGAGGAAATACATGTAGAAGATATTATTATCTTTCTTATCGGTTCTTAGCTTAGTATTCTAAAAGTTAAAACTGTTTGTGCTTACAAGTAAGATGCATGATTGTTTCTATCACATGTATATTTGTTTGTTTCCCTCAACTCCTATGCTTGCTATTTAACCTTGCTAGCCAAAGATCGTACTGAGAGGGAATACTTCTCGTGCATCCAAACCTGAACCCAAACCTATGCCAATTGTGTCCACCATATCTACCTACTGCATGGTATTTTCTGCCATTCCAAGTAAATACTTCATGTGCTACCTTTAAACAATTCAAAATTTATTACTTCTTATTTGTGTCAATGTTTTATAGCTCATGAGGAAGTATGTGGTGTTTTATCTTTCAGTCTTGTTAGGCAGCCTCCATAGAAGGACCAGTGGCTTCATCCACTTCTCCTATAATTTTGCAATAAGAGCTGGCAACGGGGTTCCCAGCCCCAATTAATCAACTTTCATTAATAATTCTCTTCACGTGTTTTGCCCTGATTCATCAGTAAGCAAATTAATTTTGCAATAGACACTCCTCCATGGTATGAGATTGTTGGAAGGCACCCGAGGATTCGGTTAGCCATGGCTTGTGTAAGCAAAGGTTGGGGGAGTGTCATCCTTAAATAAACTAAAATACATGTGTAAACAAAAGAGAAGAGGGATGATCTACCTTGCTGGTAGAGATAACGTCCTTCATGGGAGCCGCTCTTTGGAGGTCTCGTTTGGCAAGGGGGTTAGAGAACTCGCTACCAGTCGTTGACAACGACAAACACCTCTCAAAACTTTACTTTTATTCTCTTTATATGATTTCAAAACTGAAAAAGCTCTAGCACATGATTTAATCCTCGCTTCCTCTGCGAAGGGCCTGTCTTTTACTTTATGTTGAGTCAGTAAACCTATTTCCCTCCATCTCAAGCAAGCATTTGAGTTGTTGTGATCAAACTATTATATTGTGATTTGCTTCATCATGTCTTTACTCTTTCTTGTTTAGTACAAGTTTTACCTGAATGAATATAGCTTTGAAAGTCATCAATGATTAATATGATTGAGTATGCAAGTTTACCATAAGGTTTAATATGAGAGCGCTGCTCAATAGATAAGTATAATCTGTTAACTGTTCTCTGACCAAGAACAAAGTTTGCCATCACCAATTATGATTCTTTATGCACCTTTATTTGTGATTACCTTATACTTGTTTCAAGTTGAGTTATATGAGGAAGTTGTTTACTATAATGTCTTGTGTGAATGAATATGATGCTTCTTGTCCGTATTTTGTTTATCGACTCTTCACTCCATAAACATGCGGTCCTGTTTATCGAGTTCAGTTTCGCTTGGGGACAAGCGAAGTCTAAGCTTGGGGGGAGTTGATACGTCCAATTTGCATCACTATTTTATATCATAATTTGCTGTTATTCATTGATATATTTCATATTGGGACACAATACTTATGTTATTTCATCTATTTTGCATGTTTCATGATTATTTGGAGATTGAGCACCGGAGCCGAGATTCTCGCTGGAAAAAGCACCGTCAGGATGCAATATTTCGGAAGATCGACTGTGGAAGGGAGTTTTACCAAAAATCCTATTTTTCCGGATGACGAAGGAAGCCAGAAGGGGGAGTCAGGTGGACCCAAGGTGGGCCCACACCATAGGGCGGCGCGGCCCATGGCCCGGCCGCGCCACCATGTGGTGTGGGGCCCCCTCGGCCTCTTTCGCCTCCTTTTCTTCGCGAAACCCTTCGTCCCGAAGACCTAAGCCACAGAGGAATCCTCACGAAGGGTTACAGCCGCCTCTGCGGGGCGGAGAACACCAGAGAGAAAAGAGCTCTCCGGCGGGGAAATTCCCTCCCGGAGGGGGAAATCGACGCCATCGTCACCGCCATCGAGCTGGACATCATCTCCATCACCATCATCATCATCTCCACCATCATCACCGCCATCTCCACCGCTGGACATCGTCACCGCTGTAGCAATTTGGGTTTGATCTTGATTGTTTGATAGGGGAAACTCTCCCGATACCGATTTCTACTTGTTGTTGATGCTATTGAGTGAAACCATTGAACCAAGGTTTATGTTCAGATTGTTATTCATCATCATATCACCTCTGATCATGTTCCATAAGATGTCTCGTGAGTAGTTCGTTTAGTTCTTGAGGACATGGGTGAAGTCTAAATGTTAGTAGTGAACTATGGTTGAGTAATATTCAATGTTATGATATTTAAGTTGTGGTGTTATTCTTCTAGTGGTGTCGTGTGAACGTCGACTACACGACACTTCACCATTTATGGGCCTAGGGGAATGCATCTTGTACTCGTTTGCCAATTGCGGGGTTGCCGGAGTGACGAAACCTAAACCCCCGTTGGTATATCGATGCAGGAGGGATCGCAGGATCTCGCAGTTTAAGGTCGTGGTTAGATTTATCTTAATTACTTTCTTGTAGTTGCGGATGCTTGCAAGGGGTATAATCACAAGTATGTATTAGTCCTAGGAAGGGCGGTACATTAGCATAGGTTCACCCACACAACACTTATCAAAACAATGAAGATTAATCAATCGTATGTAGCGAAAGCACTAGACTAAATTCCCATGTGTCCTCGAGAACGTTTGGTCATTATAAGTAAACAAACCGGCTTATCCTTTGTGCTAAAAAGGATTGGGCCACTCGCTGCAATTATTTCTCTCGCATTTTACTTACTCGTACTTTATTCATCTGTTACATCAAAACCCACTGAATACTTGTCTGTGAGCATTTACAGTAAATCCTTCATCAAAACTGCCTGTCAACACCTTCTGCTCCTCGTTGGGATCGACATTCTTACTTATCGAAGATACTACGATACACCCCCTATACTTGTGGGTCATCACGCTGCGGCGTTCATGTTTGCCCCCCCACGGCTTACAAGCGATATGAACGGGAGAAGACCGGTAGGCTCGATGAACTCGGTGTACCTCTCGTCATATGCCATATCCACTGTGCCATGGTAACGAATCTTCAAAGGGTGAAGATCCGTTCTCCTCTCCGTCATATGAAAAGCCCGGTGATCCCTGTCATACTCTTGATCTAGGAGCCACACCATCCTACATGTTTACACAAATACACCATATTATGAGCCATTCCTAACAAATATGAGCAACACATACATGAGAATATATCCAAATAAGCCATCAGACATACATCACATACATACATATACATACATATCTAGGGATAAAAACCATATTATGAGCCATTCCTAACAAATATGAGTTATTCCTTCACAAATAATAGGCATATGTAACACATTTGAATGCATTTGCATAAGAATATGGACACATACATATCTAGGGTTCCTACACATACACATTCATGAAATTTGATGTCTAGGGTTTCCACAAATCTAGGGTTTCAACACATAGATACATGAGGATATGGATTTCAACACATACATAGCCATTTCAACACATACATACATACATACATACATACATACATGTAAAATTTAACATCTATGGTTGCAACAAATCTATGGTTTAAACACATGCATACAATGAGGCTTATCAATTTCAACACATACACATCAATATAGATTCAACAACCAACATTTCCAATCTAGGTTCCATGTCTAAATCGAATTAAATCGGAGCAAATCTTGGATGAATCGAAGGGCAACGAAGGGGAATACCTTGAGGATTGTATGGGGATGGATCTGGCCGGCCAGATCTGTCCAATCCGTGGAGGATTTGGTGGGGGCGGAGGAGAGGCGGCCGGCGGCGGCAGTTGGAGGAGGAGAAGCAGAGAGGAAAGAAAGAAGAAGGCTGGGTCGGGCTGGGGGCGGGCGCGGGCGCCACACTTAAGTGGATGTGTGGCGCCCGTGGCGTCGGGCCACACATAGCGCCTCGCCAAAACGGCTAAGTCCCAGACGCTTTGTCTTACAGTATATTTTAGGCAATTACAAGTGCATGTGTGGTCGGCGCCACACATCCTGTCACGTCGGATCGGCACACCAGCTCAGCATCGAGGGTGCCACGTTGGCTGGGAGAGTGGCGCCGCAGGCACGGGCGCTACTCGGGCATGTGTGGCGCCCATGAGAGGGGCGCCACACAAAATGGTTAGATGGGTGAAATAGTTTGCCCGGAGAGTCAGTCTGTACTATAGTTACAACAAAGGTTATTTTTCTATAAGTTACCAGCAGTTCGCGACTGAAGATAAGTCAAGGGATAGTTGTCCAATACTACTGATTTAAAACGTGCGCATGCTTAAAGCCATGCACGGCATGATCGAGGAGGTGTTGCCCGTGACCTCGTCCAGCTATGTATCCTGTGTTTGATTTCAACAACCCAAGTTGATGCCGCTATGATTGCTCAATGTTGTGGCGATGGCATTGACCAATTCGTGTTTCGCCCAGCTGATGGAAAACATGGGGGCATCATACTATCAATAGTTGCTCCATGTTTGATTCACGAGGTTGTGAATTCAGCTTGGCAGCATGATCTCAACTCCGTTGATCCCTTCGTGGCCTTGCATAGGAAGATTGGCTTCATAGCCCACACTGGTAGGGAATAACTTACTACACACGCGTGTTAAATTTATGGGTTTTGCTAGTTTTCGGCTCGCTGAGAACTAAATTCGTGCTCTGTCAAGTTCTACATCGTTTGATTTGTTTCGTGATTCGTGTTAGTTGTCAGTTATGCAACTGAGATTTGATGACATCATTTGACTGAGAACGAAGTTAGTTCTCAGCCGACTGAGAAATAGCCACACCTTTATCTACTAGCCGCACGCCCCTGGCACGACGACTGGCACATGGCACACTAGTCACGTGTGGCCCTCACGTCCACTGTCATTATACTACCTCCGTTTGAAGAAATAAGGCGCACACGCATTTTAAGACGAACTTTGACCATAAAAATTAAGCAACAAAATCTTGATTATATTATATGTAATTAGTATCGTTGGATTTGTATTGAAAAGCACTTTTTAATGATACTAATTTTATACAAACAATATTTATCTATTTGAAGTAACTAGCATGTTCACCCGCGCATTTGCGCGGCTAGGCATTTTTTCTTTAGAAGTATATATGTTTTGCATTACTCAATAAAATAATTTTTAAGAATTGATAGAGCTTTTTTTTGTTTGTGAAGAACTGCTATTTACAAAATGCAGATTATAAAACATTGTAGTAAGGATATTAATTTGAAAGACACCTTTCTAATTTATTCGGTCCTAGTGATTTCCCTCATGCAAACTATAGTCTATTTAATATTCGTCTAGGCACAGAGTGACATAAGATCGAAAGGATACATGTAGGTAATTTTATAGCTATTATGGTCTCTTAGTAACATTTTATCTTTGTATTTTTTTGTACTCTCACTTGGTCCTAAGTGCTTAACTTATTATCGATAATCTTGTAAGAAACTTTTCACTGCAAACGAAATCTGAATATGTTGTTGGAATTGACGGTAAACATTGTGTTCTCTTCCTCCGTCCACCCATGTTGTTTATTCTATGACATGCCAAGGCTTTTACCTGGGTTTTTTTCACGTTGTAGTTTGCACTCCTACTTGCATATGCTTTTCCAACTCTCTCTCATTTTCTAACGTGTCAACATTAATTGTTTCTATGACTTTCTGTTGTTGGAGATAAACCATTACTTTGATTCGTTTAAATTCGTCGACATTGGAATGGACTGAGAAGATGTGCCTTGTATGCCCGTTTTAGGAATATGTACATGTTTATACTATAGGTCATTTTTTTTTGCTAAAATATGAGCCCTCTTTAGAGAGTAGCGCACTGCCTGTTTCAGCTGGGGTACATTATAAGCCCCTAGTTCACACAAGTATTTTTTTACGCATACTTCTCTGATATACCGTGAAGATTCTCTGATTTGAGTAAGTACAAAAATAAATTTGCAAAATTTTGCCTAATTCTATATTATATTCCATATTATTGGAACTCCTAATTCTGGTATAAGTTTTATCTAAAAATTTAGTTATTTACGTGCTTCATATGGGTTACATATCCTTTTTAGTTAATTCTTCTATTTCTGATTCCCAACTGAATCAGATGCCTAATTTAGTGCAAACCTTTTTATCCTTTTTCTTTGCGATAGTAAACTTTTTAAATCTAGCTGTTCATGCAACTCATATGAAGCACTAAATGATCTATTTATAATTTTTCCCTATCAATATTTCAAATTTCTATATGAAAATATTTTTATTCTTGTCTCAGATTTTATTTTCATATAAAGTTAATTGATCAAGATTTTATCGGCTTCAATTGGAATTTGTTTGAAAATCCAGTTTTTGAGATCGTCTAAAAAATCAATTTTTTTAGATCGTTTGAAAAATCAATTTGTTAATTCTTTTTCCCGAAATCCAAAGATAAAAAATTGGTCCGTGTGAATTTTTTAGACGCCATAGGTATGCCCGCTTACTCTCTCATCTATGATATTCATCTATGGCCTCTTGCATGTACTTCTTTATTACCTTCGTCAAATCTTCTGGACGCATTATGAAGGTTCGAAACAACACATTGTTGAAGAAGAGAACATATACTGTTTGATTCGTCTTGATGAATTGAGCAGCTTGTCAAAACAATATTCTTGCATATTGAGTTGAATACTGTTTGGCACCATCTGGTTTGCCATGGACCCTAACCACCTCTAGCTCTGGCAGACGCCGACGCTTCTCGCCAGATTGATAAAGCTTGCCGTAGACCTTGCTATCCAGGTGTCTTGTGTGCTCGGCAATCAGCACTTCGTCGGTGCGAGATCCACGAAAGATGGACTTGCGATGTATGTAGACTTCAAATCTGCAATACGTGCTTCTGGCATTGTTGGAAAGCCACGGTTCGATGTACGTAGAGATCGCTTCATTGCTGCTTCTCTTGCCGGTGATGCGTAGATGTACATAACCAATCAGGGTCAATTAATCCCATGGCAGCCTCGCATATACCTGTAACAAATTGATCCGCCCACACGTCCATCCAGACTACACATTGGGAAAATCACTTTTATTTCAAATTAGGAATATTACTTTTATTATTATACTGCAGACACCTACCAAACTTCTTTGCTTATGCAACCTGAGAAAGCAAACCTGGAGAATTTCATTAGCTGACGGCCTCCTCTCCATCATCTCATTGGCTTGACAGCTTTGCTGATATGTATTCTCCTTCTTTCGATCTGTTGGACGTTTTGATGTCGCCGGTCCGTATTGACTGCGCGAAGGTCATGGCTTCGTGCCTTGTGTTCGAGCTCCATTGATAAATACTTGTCGTGCAAGACCTGCGAACATGTTGGCTGTTACCGCTGCCATTGTTTGATCGATCTGAAAGAGTTGCCTTTGCAATTTGCATGTAGACGTGGGGGAGAAGAGAAAGAGCTGCCGTTGAGATTTATTGGCCGGACGCCACGTTGAGATTTATATGGTCGGACGCTACGTTGAGATTTATATGGTCGGACGCCACGGACTTAATCTTGTTGAGATTTCTATATGGTCGGACGCAACGTTGAGTTTTCATGGCCGGCCGCCAGGGAGTTAATCTTGACCGTAGTGTTTGATTAGATTTAAATGGAGCTCTTTATATTTTTTCCGTTCGTATATGTTGGTTGTAGACGTCGGGTGAAGGTTGTAAACGTGGGGTGAAGGACATTGTGTGAAGTTAATCTTGACCGCTGTTCTTAATTTGTTTTAGTCTAGCTAATCTATACCGTTGATTGTTTGTTGTTTTAATAATATAATAGATAGATTCTTGGTCAAATAAAAAGCACGTAAAACGAGGGCGCCTTATTCCTTGAAACGGATGGGGTATTTAATAGTAGCGGGGCAACATCGGTCTATACTAATATGTGGACTAATGCATGCGTGTTTTCGTACTCGCTACTATTTTATTATAGGGGCTCGGTTTTACACACTGTCATTACTGTTGTCCAGTTTTTTTTGCGCGTAGGTCAGTTTATTACAGCTAACGTGGCAGTATATGTGCATAGGAATTATCTAGGATCATCACTCCTTACTCGATCTCAACGGGAAACCATGTAACAACATATATACATAGTTAGCAAAATGTGCACCAGGAGATACCATTACAATTTACAGTTTAGGAAAGCACGATCGATGATTTGAAAGTTTTCAAAGAACAAAACCAAAGTTTCTAACTATAGTTTTGTGGCGACCATGTCCCACCACCAGGCGGAGCTCGCGGAGGCTAGTGCGTCCTCCCCGATGACGAGAAGGGTGAGCATGTGAGCGACGAGATTTGGCTGGATCAGACAAAAGGGGCGACAAATTGCAGGTGTTACATAGAAGTCTCAGGAATAGAAGTAGCCTGAGTTAAATTGTTGAGACTAACTAGTAGCGATGTAGAAAATTGCAAAAAGCCACCACAGTTAGGGTTAGGATTGCAAAAATCACCATGATGCTATTTTTTCGCAAAGAACACAACATCTACGCGAACACTGTGACAAAAAACACCGATCGGTACCCGGACGCTCATCAAGTGCGTTTCTAACGAGTGGGGCCCAATGTTAGGATGACGTGGCACCGAGGTAACGGTCAGCTCCCGACCACCCAGCGGCCCTTTACGGCGCGCACCTGTCTGATTAGGTTCAGATAGGTCTCAGTCAGTCACTTCTCTCGCATCTCCCTTCTCGCGTTGACATGGATCCAGGCGGCGGTGACGCCACCGCAGATAATGTTCGCAGTGGAGACCCAACCTTCGCTGGAGATGGCGGAGAGGGAGATGGAGGCGCCGAAGACGGGGAAGGTCTATTCGGCGGTGTCGACTACTACGGCAGCTCGAACCCAATTGCGTCGGAGTCGTTGTTTCAGAGGTCGGCGGTGGTGTTGGCCGAGGTCTGGAAGGCCAATCCGACACACAGCAATCGCTTCACCAGCTAGTTTGGCGGTGTTGGGTTGGTCTTCCTATCGCAGTTGAATTTGTATTGTATCTCTATATAGATTTGGTAGCTACGGTTTGCGATTTCAGTAGCTGAGCAATTGTACAATTTGTTGCGAATAAATATAGATTGTGATGCGGGGTGGCCTTTGGACACCTCCTCCTCAAGACCGTCAAGCCCTCCTCGTGACCCAATGACACGCGCTCGGGCCAAAGCCATACACCAAGAGGTGAACTCGCTCCTCTCCACACTTACTTTGAACTCTTCATTGGATGGAATGCTACCTCATACCGATATGCTTTGTGTTATTAGGTACGAGGTGCATCAAGACCCCGGAGAGGAGGACACACCATGGTCAAGAGAAGGAGATGAGCAACTGGACGTGAAGATGGGCATGGAGCTGGACCCGACGTCATCCGAAGCGCACGAAGTGGGGAAGAGAGCCAGCCGGTCCAGGACCCGGCCCGACCGGCCGCCTGGCCGAATCACCCGGTCCGGACCGGATCCCAGACCGGTGCCATCCGGGCACAGTCCCGGGGCTCGGGAACCCCTCCCGGTCGCCGCCCGGCCCAAGTCCCGGTCTGGACCGGACGCGCCGGCCCCAGGTCCGGTCGGACCGGCCCCTTGACCGGATCGCACGACTTGTCTCAACCAGATCTGCCCGAACCGGTTACTTTTGTACCTGTTCGACCCGTGTCGCCCTGTACACCTATATAAGTACCTTGGGCGCCCCCTTTTACTCTTCAGACAAGATTTGGCTTAAAAACTACTTTGAGCTTTGTCTCCCTAGGGTTAGATCCCCTTTGTATCAAGGCTACTCTTGTTGACGATTTGGCTACTTGTGAGTGAGATTCTAGTGTGCTCCACTCTCTCTCCCTCACCGGTCTCCGTCTCCAACCCCGATCTCTCATCCAGAATTCTACCTCGCGTCTCTTCCGGTTGATTCTACTGGCGTGGTCCATCGAGCCACGAGGGTAAGATTCGATTGTATCGGGTTGGTGTGTGTGTGTTTGTTCTTCGTGTTCTTCACGTTCTTCATCCTCTCCCGCTTTTCCCCTTTTGATTTCGGGTCAATCGCGAGATCGGGCCACAACCTAGGTCTTAGACCTCATCATATGGTATCAGCAACTTTTGGTTACCGCGATTTTGACCCCCCACCCACCCAATTTCGTCTCTAAATTTTTTTCCAAAAAATCCCCAAAAAATAGCCCTAAATTGCCTTTGGATGGATCTGCGATTTTGTTGAGTTTTGAGTGGTTTTGATCCGTGGTTTTGGTGTTTTTAGTGTTGATCTACTATTTCCCCCACCTTTTAGCCTCCAATTCCTTCGTTTCGCTTCGATTTGGTCCTTTGGTTTTGGTTTGGGGAAGAACATGAGAGAGAAACACGACCAGCCGGTTGAGAAACCGGTTGACCGGCCCCCAAACCGGACCGACCGGCCCAGAGACCGGTTGACCGGCCCACAAACCGGACCGGCCGGCCCAAAAGCCGGTCCGACCGGCCTACTGACCGGGCGCCATCCGTTTCCGGCCCGAGTTCGCAATTTCGACTAACACCACCACCACCAACATCGCAGGTATAACTTGCACTTTTCCATTGTAGCCCCTCTTCCTTTTGCGACCTATCCTATCGAGCATTGCTTATCAAGTGTTGCGAGACATTGCACGTGGCCCCGATTGTGAGGTGTGTGTGTAGTGTGGAGTAAAGCTTCTAAGCAAACACTCGTGTGGCAAGATAGCAAAAGCAAGGCTAACGCTAACATAGTGCGAGAAAAGCCGCAAAAACACAAAAAAAAAGTGCAAGTGGCACCATATATACAAAATAATGCAAGTGCCACCATAGATACAAAAGAGTGCAAGTGCCACCGTATACAAAAGAGTCACAAGCTTTTAAGCAAAAGAGAGAAAAGAGAAGAGAGGCCGCGTGTGAATCTTGTTGTCTCTCCGTTTGCAACCAAAGCTTTGCCTCTCCTTGTGTTAGTGTGACACCGAGCACCCTTCCTTACGGGTACTTACACTTTTCCGCTCACTTTTTGGTTGCACTAACCCCGTTTATCCCGTGCGTGCGTTCCACAACTTTTCCGTGTTTATAGTGATCTTCACTTGGACACTTGATTTTTGGACCTCACCCACTTTTAACAACATACTTAATTTTGGATTTCATCTTTTGGTTTTCCACCATTCTCACCTACCACTAGATTTGCTAGCCTTTGCGTGTGGCTTTGCGTGTGTACCCGATACAATTGTTTTTGCTCTCGGTTCGGTTGATTACCTCAATACTATCACACCAAGGTAAAAGTGCGAGGTAGTCTTCTTCCAATAACATACACAACATAGTTCTTGTCTTTCTATCATGGATAGGCACGGAGACGAAGCATGGGAGGATGAAGTCCTACGCAACACCGAGAGGTTGGCGACCCAACACAACCTATGGGTGCAACGCCAAGAATTGAAGGAGCAACTCGCCTTATTCGAGACACGCATCGACGAGCAATATGACGAAGTGGCACAGAACTTCTCCGTTGTGAACCAAGATATGGCTCTACTTCGTGAAGCTACGGACAACTTGAATGGCCAAATGGTCGCCAATGATGCGAACATGGAGCGGCGCATGGATAGTCTCGAGCGCGCCATCAACAACTTGGGTCGTCATCGCCGACACCGCTCTACTTCATCATCATCAAGCTCGTCACAAGATTACTACTCTCATGATCGCCATACGTCCTCAAGCTCCAACTCAAGAAATGGAGACCATCACCTCATCGCCCGCATGCTCGTCATAAAGACTCTCGCTCCAACTCTATGCGAGGAGAAGTCCATCGCCATGCTCGTCCCCATGAACGTCCTCCACAAGAATAAGTACTACACCAAGATCGTCATCAAGTGGATCGCCATGCCCACCATGGGCGTGACGACCAACCCCACGACAACATCATCCACAACATGGAGCCGATACCTCATCGTGAGCCACATGTCGATGCTCAAGACCAAGGTCATCAAGATCAACCTCGGCGTGATTTCCGAAATCATCATCGCCATAACCAACATGGAAGAGGAGACCCGCAACATGATCAAGATGAGATGGCCATCATTGGGCGTCGTCAACAACCTCAACAACCTCGTCAAGATCTTCAATAACATCATCATCGTGAACCAAGTGAAGCTAGTGTTCAACTTCAACGCCAACCCAATGCTATGGTTGGCCGTGGAAGACCTCCTCTACCACCTCAAGCCGCAAGAGTTGAAGGCATCCGTCCTCGCCGAAGGAATTTGGAAGATGAAGAGAACATGTTTGGAAAGCTCAAGTTCAACATGCCCAAGTTCAAGGGTGAAGACGATGCCGAGGCCTACCTCTCATGGGCACTCAAGGTTGACAAGATATTCCGCATCCACAACTACTCTAGTGCCAAGAAAGTGGCCATGGCATCTCTTGAGTTTGAGGATTATGCAAACACTTGGTGGGAGCAAGTACTCACTCTAAGGGAAGAAAAGGGTGAACCCCCTGATGCGTGCAATTAACACACGTCCGTTGGGAACCCCAAGAGGAAGGTGTGATGCGTACAGTAGCAACTTTTCCCTCAGTAAGAAACCATGGTTTATCGAACCAGTAGGAGCCAAGAAGCACGTTGAAGGTTGATGGCGGCGGAGTGTAGTGCGGCGCAACACCAGGGATTCCGGCGCCAACGTGGAACCTGCACAACACAATCAAAGTACTTTGCCCCAACGTAACGATGAGGTTGTCAATCTCACCGGCTTGTCTGTAAACAAAGGATTAAACGTATTGTGTGGAAGATGATGATTGTTTGCGAAGAACAAGTAAAGAACAATTGCGGTAGATTGTATTTCAGATGTAAAGAATTGGACCGGGGTCCACAGTTCACTAGTGGTGTCTCTACCATAAGATAAACGAGATGTTGGGTGAACAAATTACAGTTGGGCAATTGACAAATAAAGAAGGCATAACAATGCACATACATATATCATGATGAGTACTATGAGATTTAATCGAGGCATTACGACAAAGTACATAGACCGCTATCCAGCATGCATCTATGCCTAAAAAGTCCACCTTCAGGTTATCATCCGAACCCCCTCCAATATTAAGTTGCAAACAACAGACAATTGCATTAAGTATGGTGCGTAATGTAATCAACACAAATATCCTTAGACAAAGCATCGATGTTTTATCCCTAGTGGCAACAGCACATCCACAACCTTAAAACTTTACGTCACTGTCCCGGATTTAATGGAGGCATGAACCCACTATCGAGCATAAATACTCCCTCTTGGAGTCACAAGTATCAACTTGGCCGGAGCCTCTACTAGCAACGGAGAGCATGCAAGAACATAAACAACATATATGATAGATTGATAATCAACTTGACATAGTATTCAATATTCATCGGATCCCAACAAACACAACATGTAGGATTACAAATAGATGATCTTGATCATGATAGGCAGCTCACAAGATCTAACATGATAGCATAATGAGGAGAAGACAACCATCTAGCTACTGCTATGGACCCATAGTCCAGGGGTGGACTACTCACACATCGATCCGGAGGCGATCATGGCGATGAAGAGACCTCCGGGAGATGATTCCCCTCTCCGGCAGGGTGCCGGAGGCGATCTCCTGAATCCCCCGAGATGGGATTGGCGGCGGCGTCTCTGGAAGGTTTTCCGTATCGTGGCTCTCGGTACTGGGGGTTTCGCGACGAAATATTTAAGTAGGCGGAAGGGCAGGTCAGGAGGCGTCACGGGGGCCCCACACGCTAGGGCCGCGTGGGCCCCCTCTAGGCCGCGCCGCCCTAATGTGGCGGCGCCCCGTGGCCCCACTTCGTATCTCCTCCGTTCTTCTGGAAGCTTCGTGGAAAAATAGGCCCCTGGGCGTTGATTTCGTCCAATTCCGAGAATATTTCCTTACTAGGATTTCCGAAACCAAAAACAGCAGAAAACAGCAATTGGCTCTTCGGCATCTCGTCAATAGGTTAGTGCCGGAAAATGCATAATAATGACATATAATGTGTATAAAACATGTGAGTATCATCATAAAAGTAGCATGGAACATAAGAAATTATAGATACGTTTGGGACATATCAAGCATCCCCAAGCTTAGTTCCTACTCGCCCTCGAGTAGGTAAATGATAACAAAGATAATTTCCGAAGTGACATGCTATCATAATCTTGATCATACTATTGTAAAGCATATGAGATGAATGCAGCGATTCGAAGCAATGGCAAAGATAATGAGTAAACAAATGAATCATATAGCAAAGACTTTTCATGAATAGTACTTTCAAGACAAGCATCAATAAGACTTGCATAAGAGTTACTCATAAAGCAATAAATTCTTAGTAGAAAGCATTGAAACAACACAAAGGAAGATATAAGTTTCAGCGGTTGCTTTCAACTTCAACATATTTATCTCATGGATAATTGTCAATACAAAGTAATATAACAAGTGCAATAAGTGAACATGTAAGAATCAATGCGCGGTTGACACAAGTGTTTGCTTCTAAGATAGAAAGAAGTAGGTAAACTGACTCAACAATAAAGTAGAAGATAGGCCCTTCGCAGAGGGAAGCATGGATTACTATTTTTGTGCTAGAGCTTTTCATTTTGAAAACATAGAAACAATTTTGTCAACGGTAGTAATAAAGCATATGTGTTATGTATAAGACATCCTATAAGTTGCAAGCCTCATGCATAGTATACCAATAGTGCTCACACCTTGTCCTAATTAGCTTGGATTAACATGGATTATCATTGCATAGCATATGTTTCAACCAAGTGTCACAAAGGGGTACCTCTATGCCGCTCTGTACAAAGGTCTAAGGAGAAAGCTCGCATTGGATTTCTCGCTTTTGATTATTCTCAACTTAGACATCCATACCGGGACAACATAGACAACGAGATAATGGACTCCTCTTTTAATGCATAAGCATTCAACAACAGTTAATATTCTCATAAGAGATTGAGGATTCATTGTCCAAACTGAAACTTCCACCATGGATCATGGCTTTAGTTAGCGGCCCAATGTTCTTCTCTAACAATATGCATACTCAAATCATATGATCATGAAAATCGCCCTTACTTCGAGACAAGACGAACATGCATAGCAACTCACATGATATTCAACAAAGGTAAAAGTTGATGGCGTCCCCAGAAACATGGTTATCGCTCAACAAGCAACTTATTAAGAAATAAGACACATAAGTACATATTCTTCACCACAATAGTTTTTAAGCTATTTTTCCCATGAGCTATATATTGCAAAGACAAAGGATAGAAATTTTAAAGGTAGCACTCAAGTAATTTACTTTGGAATGGCGGAGAAATACCATGTAGTAGGTAGGTATGGTGGACACAAATGGCATGGTTGTTGGCTCAAGGATTTGGATGCACGAGAAGAATTCCTCTCAATACAAGACTAGGCTAGCAAGGTTGTTTGAAGCAAACTCAAGTATAAAAGGTGCAGCAAAACTCACATATGAACATATTGTAAGTATTATAAGACTTTACATCGTCTCCTTGTTGTTCAAACACCTTAACCAGAAAATATCTAGACTCTAGAGATCAATCATGCAAACCAAATTTTAACAAGCTCTATGTAGTTCTTCATTAATTGGTGCAAAGTACATGATGCAAGAGCTTAAACATGATCTATATGAGCACAACAATTGCCAAGTATCAAATTATTCAAGACATTATACCATTTACCACATGCAGCATTTTCCGTTTCCAACCATATAACAATGAATGAAATAGTTCAACTTTCGCAATGAACATTAAAGATAAAGCTAAGAACATATGTGTTCATACGAAACAACGGAGCGTGTCTCTCTCCCAAACAAAGAATGCTAGGATCCGATTTATTCAAACAAAAACAAAAACAAAAACAAACGAGACGCTCCAAGTAAAGCACATAAGATGTGACGGAATAAAAATATAGTTTCACTAGAGGAACCCGATAAGTTGTCGATGAAGAAGGGATGCCTTGGGCATCCCCAAGCTTAGATGCTTGAGTCTTCTTAAAATATGCAGGGATGAACCACGGGGGCATCCCCAAGCTTAGACTTTTCACTCTTCTTGATCGTATTGTATCATCCTCCTCTCTTGACCCTTGAAAACTTCCTCCACACCAAACTCAAAACAAACTCATTAGAGGGTCAGTGCATAATTCATATATTCAGAGGTGACATAATCATTCTTAACACTTCTGGACATTGCACAAAGCTACTGAAAGTTAATGGAACAAATAAATCCATCAAACATAGCAAAACAGGCAATGCGAAATAAAAGGCAGAATCTTTCAAAACAGAACAGTCCGTAAAGACGAATTTTTTAGAGGCACCAGACTTGCTCAGATGAAAATACCCAAATTGAATGAAAGTTGCGTACATATCTGAGGATCACGCACGTAAATTGGAAGATTTTTATAAATTTTCTACAGAGACTACTGCTCAAATTCGTGACAGCAAGAAATCTGTTCCTGCGCAGTAATCCAAATCTAGTATTCACTTTACTATCAAAGACTTTACTTGGAACAACAATGCAATAAAATAAATGGAAGGATAGGTTGCTACAGTAATAACAACTTCCAAGACTCAAATATAAAATAAAGTGCAGAAGTAAAATAATGGGTTGTCTCCCATAAGCGCTTTTCTTTAACGCCTTTCAGCTAGGCGCAGAAAGTGTGGATCAACTATTATCGAGAGATGAAGCATCAACATAGGGGTTTGGAGTTTTCTAAACTATGCATTTTATCTTATCTATGTAAGTTTCAGAGGCTCCTTTTTCATTATTCTTAGGCTTGCTATCCTCGTCAAATAAATTTTCAGGAACAAGCCAACCATAGTTATTTTCTAGAGCGTCATGCATTCCTAGGAGCTTACAAGGTATTGTTGTCTTAATCTCCCCACCATCATTAACATTATTAGTGTACCTTATTCTATCCATATCCATCTTTTCAAGGGTACTAGCAAAGTTGGTATAAGAGCCAAGCATCTTATATTTAATAAAGACCTTTCTAGCCTCTCTTGCTACACCACCAAATTCTTTAAGAAGCGTTTCCAGGACAAAATCTTTCTTTTCCCCTTCATCCATATCACAGAGTGTGAGAAACATGTGTTGAATTATAGGATTGAGATTAACAAATTTAGTTTCCAACATGTGTACTAAAGAAGCAACAGCAATTTCATAAGTAGGAGCAAGTTCTACCAGGTGTCTATCTTCAAAATCTTCAGCTGTACTAACATGAGTGAAAAATCTTCTATATTATCTCTTCCAATTATAGACCCTCGTCCTACCGGTATGTCTTTTAGAGTGTACTTTGGAGGAAACATGATGAAATAAACAAAAAAGGTAAATAAAGTAAATGCAAGTAACTAATTTTTTTTGTGTTTTTAATATAGAGAACGCAAACTAGACAGTAAATAAAGTAAATGCAAGTGACTAATTTTTTTGTGTTTTTAATATAGAGAACAAGACAGTAAATAAAGTAAAGCTAGCAACTAATTTTTTTTGTGTTTTTGATATAAGAAACAAACAAAGCATTAAATAAAGTAAAGCAAAGCAAGACAAAAACAAAGTAAAGAGATTGGATGTGGGAGACTCCCCTTGCAGCGTGTCTTGATCTCCCCGGCAACGGCGCCAGAAAAAGAGCTTGATGCGTGCAATTAACACACGTCCGTTGGGAACCCCAAGAGGAAGGTGTGATGCGTACAGTAGCAAGTCTTCCCTCGGTAAGAAACCAAGGTTTATCGAACCAGTAGGAGACAAGAAGCACGTTGAAGGTTGATGGCGGCGGAGTGTAGTGCGGCGCAACACCAGGGATTCCGGCGCCAAAGTGGAACCTGCACAACACAATCAAAGTACTTTGCCCCAACGTAACAGTGAGGTTGTCAATCTCACCGGCTTGCTGTAAACAAAGGATTAAACGTATTGTGTCGAAGATGATGATTGTTTGCGAAGAACAGTAAAGAATAATTGCAGTAGATTGTATTTCAGATGTAAAGAATTGAACCGGGGTCCACACACTACAAGAAAAGTTGCCATGGCCGACGAAGTTGAACTCGCGCCGTGGTTGCTGGTGTACCATGGCCGACGATTTTGGTCCCTCCGTGGTGCATGTCAAAACTTTTTTTTTCTCGTTTTTGAGGCCACCTAGCCCGACGAAAGCGGCCAAAACGTCGCGTATGGTGGCCCGGGACGTGGTGCATCGCGAATTCTCGGGTTCGCCGGCCGAGTCAACGCAAATCCGCACCGCCGAGGGATGTAGGGCCCGGATGGCAGCCTCTACGGCATTGTTTTTTCTCGATCGCGCCATCTCGTTCAACGTTCTCCGATCGAGCCGTTTACGATGCGGGATCATGGGTCCCGCATGTCATCCTCTATGAACCAAAATTCTTTCTATTCTTGGATTTTTTTTGACCCCCGATTTCTGGCTACTTCCTTTTTCTTTTGATCCCTTGCCGCCTTGGAAACGTTGAGACCGCTGCTGCTAAATGGGACCCGCATGTCATCCTCTATGTGCAATCAACTTTCTTTTCTTGGAGTTTTTTTGGCACCTCAAATTTGGTCACTTGCCTTTTTCTTTCGATCCCCTGCCGCCTCTCAAACGGTGATACCGCTGCTTGCTAAATGGGACCCGCATGTCATCCTCTATGCACTATAAAACTTTCTTTTCTTGAATTATTTTTGGCACCTCATATTTGGTCACTTGCCTTTTTCTTTCGATCCCCGCCGCCTCTCAAACGGTGATACCGCTCGCTGCTAAATGGGACCCGCATGTCATCCTCTATGTACTATAAAACTTTCTTTTCTTGGAGTTTTTTGGCACCTCAAATTTGGTCACTTGCCTTTTTCTTTCGATCCCCTGCCGCCTCTCAAACGGTGATACCGCTGCTGCTAAATCGGACCCGCATGTCATCCTCTATGTACTATAAAACTTTCTTTTCTTGGAGTTTTTTTTGGCACCTCAAATTTGGTCACTTGCCTTTTTCTTTCGATCCCCTGCCGCCTCTCAAACGGTGATACCGCTGCTGCTAAATGGGACCCGCATGTCATCCTCTATGTACTATAAAACTTTCTTTTCTTGGAGTTTTTTTGGCACCTCAAATTTGGTCACTTGCCTTTTTCTTTCGATCCCCTGCCGCCTCTCAAACGGTGATACCGCTCGCTGCTAGCTCGGGACCCGCATGTCATCCTCTATGTACTATAAAACTTTCTTTTCTTGAATTATTTTTGGCACCTCATATTTGGTCACTTACCTTTTTCTTTCGATCCCTGCCGCCTCTCAAACGGTGATACCGCTGCTGCTAAATGGGACCCGCATGTCATCCTCTATGTACTATAAAACTTTCTTTTCTTGAATTATTTTTGGCTGCTCATATTTTTTCACTTGCCTTTTTCTTTCGATCCCCTGCCGCCTCTCAAACGGTGATACCGCTGTCTGCTAAATGGGACCCGCATGTCATCCTCTATGTACTATAAAACTTTCTTTTCTTGAATTATTTTTGGCTCCCGATATTTTTCACTTGCCTTTTTCTTTCGATCTCATGCCACGTTTGAAACGTTGAGAGACCTGTCGGCTCATGGGACCCATGTCATCCTCTATGTGCTATAAAAGTTT